>NC_066876.1:35120936-35170936 GCF_022985175.1 Labeo rohita
TGATACTGACATTGACTTCGAAAATAAATGACTCCGGTTGCTTGGCTATCAATGACAGGAGGTGATTTGAGCTTTGAGAATCTTGTTAATGATATGATGCATTAATACTTGTTTTTGCACACAGAAAAGGATAAAAAAAAAAGACTAAATGGTCAGTTTAAGGAAATCATTTTTGTAGTGTTTTGCATGCATGTGATTAATTTGCACTGATTTTAGCTATAAACCACGCATTTTACTGCTCTATTATAAAGGTAAATATTGCCATCGCAAATAAAGTGTCAGATAGTTTGTATAAAAAGCAACTCTATATAATAATACTAGTTTTTACTGTATTTTTGAGCAGCAAAACGCTTTTTAAAGCTTTAAAAATGTCGAGTGCAATTAATCACATACAATAAAAACAGATTCATATACCTGATTATAAATCTAGTACTTTTCATTAATACATTTACATAAATTGTAATTTTAAATTATTATTAAAAAAAAAAAAAAACCCCAAACTGAACATTAGTGTGTAAATGTTTGTTTATAAATGTGTTCTGCTCACCAAGGCTATAGTTACTTGAGAAAAAAAAGTGAAATATTATTACGATTTAAAATAACTGTTGAATATATTTTAAAATGTAATTTATTTCTGTAATGCAAAGCTGCATTTATTTGATCAAAACTACAGTAATATTGTGAAATATTTCAAGTTAAATTTTATATTTGAATATATTTTAAAATGTAATTTATTCATGTGATAAAGCTGGATTTTCAGCAGCATCAATAAATAAACAGCTAATTGTGACTTTTATTTTTTTTTTTCAATTCTGAGATTAACTCAGAATTCAGATTTTTTTACTTGCAGTTTTGAGTTTACAATTTTAATAAAAAAAATAAAAAAAATAAATAAAAAATCTGAAATGTGAGATAAAAAAAGTCACTTTTATTTATTTTTTTTTTAATGTATTTAATTTAATTTCTTAGTTTACACATTTTATTTTATTCCCTGGTGGAAACAAGCTTTCATACTCTTATGCTCAAAAGGCTGGCATTTATTTGATTGGATGAAAAAAAATTGTGAAAAAAAAAACACTAATCTAAAAAGCATGTTTTAGCTAAAAACGGTGAGAAAAAGTCTGAATTGTAAAATGATTTATTTTATTATTTTAATTTATTTTTTTATTTTATTTTCTATGTATTTTTTTTTTCCCTGGTGGAAACTTGCTTTCATACTCTGATGCTCAAAAAGGCTGCATTTATTTGATGTAAAAAAAAAAAAATTTATTTAAAAATAAATAAAAATCTGAACTGTGAGCAGAAAGTCACTTTTATTTTTTATTGTATCTAATTTAATATATATATATATATTTTTTTTTAATTCTTTGGTGGAAACTAGCTTTCATACTTTTTTATATACTTTTTTTGGTCATGCTTTCTGTCAATTAAAAAAAAAAAAAAAATCAAATAAATGCAGCCCTTTTGAGCTTAAGAGTACATATAAAGTATAAAAGACTAAACTAAAAAGCATGTTTTAGCTAAAAACGCTGAGAAAAATATTTTATTTTATTTAAATTTTTTTTTTTTTTTTTCTATATGTATTTTTTTTTTCCAGGTGGAAACAAACTTTAATACTCCGCTTTAAAAGGCTACATTTACTTGATTAAAAAAAATGCAAGAAAAAAAATGCATTTTTTAGAACTTTTATTTTTATTTTATTTCTAATGTACTTTTAATTTACATTTTTTTTTATATATTATGTTTTTTTTTCCCTGATGGAAGCAAGCTTTCATACTCTTATGCTCAAAAAGGCTGCATCTAGCTAATATTATGACTGTCAATAGCAATTACATGCATTACAAAATGACTTCCTAAAAGTAAGCTCCCTTTCTGGGTGTAAAAACAATTTTAATGCCTTAACACTGAAAATATTTGGAGGTGTAGGATACACTTTTTTTTATTTATAGCTTTGAAAAATCACTTGTTTTAGTATACATGTAAAAAAAAAAAAAAAAAAAAAACGTTTTAATGTTAATTAAACAATTGCTTTTTTTCCATGCGTCTATTTCTCAAGGTAAACAAGTTTCTGTCGCCAGAAATGAAAGTTAGCCATACGCTGACGGGTCGCAAAAGACATGGTTTGAGTTTAACGAGACGCGGTTAATTAGTCCAACACAACAGACTAGCGAAAGGCCAGGAGGTTGATTATAAAGTGATTATCCTCGATATATACAGCAAATCCTCTTTGTTTCTGTCTCTCACCTGTCTGAAGAAAAACACACCTTCGCTGCACGTCGCCAGCCTGGGGAAAAACAAATGAATCTCTGTTGTGACCTTTGCGCGAGCTCACAGATAAAAGAGCCTCGTCTGCCGTGATTGAAAATTAGTGGACTTACTCATGAGCTCTAAAATGCTCTTTAACCGCTTATGTTAAACTTGGGCGTACTGGCAGTAAAGTATAAAAGTGAATCTGTTTCCTAATTTATGTCAATTTGGCCGTCCTCCAGTCTCAGCAGATGATTGCGTTTGTCCGGCCGAACTGATTTATGACAATTACAACCTGCCTGTTTTGGGATGAGTGTTGTAAATGACGGTCTGGCCTCTCAAAGGTTTATGCCGGCTAAAGTGCGCGTCCACAGCCTCATTCAGACGCTCGGCTCGTGCCAAAAGGTTGCAGTTAGACGGAGCACGTGGAGAGCTCTGGTCTTCACGCTCAAAGTGGGATGTCACGGTGATTACAGCGCTGATAGTCCTCCATCAGACAGGCTTCGAGCTCACGTCTGAAAAACAGAAAGATGCTTTTTCATTTCCACTTCTGATTAAAGTGTCGTTCTGAAGGGCTAAGAGTAGTTCTGTCATCATTTACTCACGTCATGTCATCGATGTCAATGGGATCTGACTTAAAACTTAAAATGAAAATATATATATAAAAATACTTCAGAATATCTCAGTAAGACTAAAATAAAGCTGTCAAATTTAGTTATAACCTTTGTTTTATTTACAACTTTGAAAAATGTAGCATATATGTTATATATATATATATATATATATATATATATATATATATATATATATATATATATATATATATACATTTAAAACAAGATTATTTTGCTTACCCCATTGGCAGATTATTTTGCTTGTTTCAAGCAAAAACTCACTTAATTTTGACTTTACTTTTGACTTTAGACAATAATTTTCGCTTGTCTAGAAAATCCTTAATTTAAGAATTTTTTAGATATTTTGGCTGGAAACAAGACAAAAAATCTAAGTAAGAAAAGCATTTTTTGCAGTGTAAAATTTTATTTAACCATTAAAAAAAAAAAAAAAGTTGAAAAATTAAAACAGGAAAAAAATTAAATGGATTTCATAGGGCCCTATATTAGTACATTTACCCATATTTATAATGTACAAATACACATTTCTTTATTCAAATAGACTATTAAAGTCTTCCTTTCTAATTAAGTTGAGAAAAGGAGGGTACCTTCTAGAAATGTGAAGAAAAGGCTAACAAACCACGTTCATTTAGTTTGTGCAGACAGTGAGTCTGCAGTCTGAACGTGTGTGTGTGAGCGTGCAGGACGGCTCCGCTGCGGGGTACAACGCAGGGCCCTGTGGGGGACGGCTATGTCCCAGAAATCTCTTTCCTCTCAAACTCGTGCTGATCTCTGGGGGCCGCAGCGATCGTGCTCAATCCTGCTGCTGTGTGGGAGGTTTGGAGCTCTTTAGCAGCCCTTTCCCTCGCCGAGGACAAACTCTACAAGCACTGATGGGGAAGGAGAGACATCGACACGAGCTTGTGAAGGGCGGCCCTTCCAGATGCGTTTTGTCCCTACAGCATTCTTGAATTGCTATGATCCTTTAGAGTTTAAAAAACACATTACATTACAGGTTAATGAGATCAAAGCTTCAGTTCTTGGAAACAATCATAACTACTACAGTTCTGTAGCTTCCCAAATATAATATAAATTATTTACACTACTATTTTGCTGTTATTTAATTATGTAATTGCCATTTTATGCATCTCAGTTTTTGCTTGTTTCACAGCCATAATTAAACCACATTCATGTTTAACTAAGAATGCACAATATTATCAAGAATTGTCCAATAATGGCTTTAAATCGAAATATCGGCATCGGCCCGATATGAAAAATTATGCTGATATGTCCTGCCGACTTGAGGAATAACTCACATGTGCTTGGTGTGCTAGCAACTAGAACATATCAGCAGTTTAGCTCATTCTTGAAGCAAAGTTTTACTTGGATCGCTGCATTTAATCTGAGAATTATGGATAGAATGACGCGTTTTAATTCGGTAGGGGGCGCTGTTGGCCTATTCATAATAAAATGAAAGTAAAATACACATTTATGGCCCTGTCATGCACTGTCATGCATGATGACATTGTACCCCAAATCATCACAGACTGTGGAAACTTAACACTGGACTTCAAGCTTTGAGCCTCTCCACCCTTCATCCAGACTCTAGGAGCTTGGTTTCCAGATGAAATACAAAACTTGCTCTCATCTGAAAAGAGGACTTTGGACCACTGGGCAACAGTCCATTTCTTCTTCTCCTCAGCCGAGGTAAGACGCCTCTGGTGTCGTCTGTGGTTCAGGAGTGGCTTAACAAGAGGAATACGACAACTGTAGCCAAATTCCTTGACACGTCTGTGTGTGGTGGCTTTTGATGCCTTGACCCCAGCCAGTTCACCCAAATTCTTGAATCGATGTTGCTTGACGAGCCTCTCAAGGCTGCGGTTCTCTCGGTTGGTTGTGCATCTTTTTCTTCCACTCAACTTTCTGTTAACATGCTTGGATGCAGCACTCTGTGAACAGCCAGATTCTTTGGTAGTGAATGTTTGTGTCTTACCCTCCTTGTGAAGGGTGTCAATGATTGTCTTCTGGACGACTGTCAGATCAGCAGTCTTCCCCATGATTGTTTAGCCTAGTGAACCAAACTGAGAGACCATTTTGAAGGCTCAGGAAACCTTTGCAGGTGTTTTGAGTTGATTAGCTGATTGGCATGTCACCATATTCTAATTTGTTGAGATGAATTGTGGGTTTTTGTTAAATGTGAGCCAAAATCATCACAATTAAAAGAACCAAAGTCTTAAACTACTTTAGTCTGTGTGCACTGAATTTATTTAATACATGAGTTTCACAATTTAAGTTGAATTACTCAAATAATTGAACTTTTCCATGACATTATAATTTATTGAGATGCACCTGTACACTCTGCTTATTACACAAACAGGGATGCACAGCAGCACACAAACATGCCAGATATTATAGATTTTATATGATTAATAGACAAAATACAATATTTATCTAGATCAAAAATATCTCAATTAAACTATTACATTTTATTTAATAGTAATAATAATTCTAAGAATTAAAATATTAAAGTCAATAAAAAAGTAAACATGGATTTATGTAACTTCAATGAGTTAAGACTTTTTTTTTTAATTACCAATCTATATATGAAGTAGTTAATCTAGTCAAACTAATATTTTGCCATGCTATTTAAAATATCTTGATGACTATATTAGCTATATTACATTTTTCAGAAATGATATATTTTATTTGATTATTAGATTGTGTATTTATCTAGCAAAATAATTTTCAGGTTAGACGTGCGTTTTAAAAAGACTATTGCATAACATTGATGCTCGTTGCAAGTACTAGTAAAAAAAAAAAACAACAACATAAAACTGAAGTGTTTTACTGATTTCATGAGAAATCCTCATGAGAGCAGAACATTTGCCATCGCCGCCAGCAGACAAGATCTCGTGTCATGGCAGCGCTGCGTTGACAAGTACAGTAAATGTTTATGAATACACGTTTTTCCATGATAGATGGTTTCCTTCTGCGCTTTTTCACACGGTAACGTGTCACCTGTGTATGACTAAAGGGTTCATCAATGTTATGTAAACTGACAAAGATAGATGAAGCTTTCACAACGCTAACGGAGGTGCTTTGGCATAATCCATCAAAATTAACTTCGCACTTCCCTTTTTAAATGGACCAAAGGGGTCTCGTGCATTCGGCCTGTTTTCTCACCTAATTTGGAGGACACCTTTCATGCTTTACAGCATGCATTTAACAATTTACATGAACAAACCTGCCCAACAGTGACCCTATTTGCAAGTGCATCTAAACGCTTTAGAAAAACCATACCTTATTTTTCAGAAAAATGCATTTGTTGGAATGAAGTGCTGCTGTCGTGTTTTGGGCGGGAGGGATCGAACTGCTCAAGAGAGGAGAAGAGACTCAAATCTGCATTTCATTTCTGGACGACCTCCAAAACGATGCAGCCTGCCGTCGGCCTGAGAGGAGCCAGAGGAAGATGGGATTGTTACAGGCCTGAGGGACAGAGGGGAAAAAAAAAAAAACTGATTAATAGTCATTTTCTCTTCACTAAACCTGTGAGAACTTTCACCAGTGAAATCATCCATCATTCAAAATCATTCAAATCACCTTAATGATTCAAAATGTTTTTGGACTGCCGTTTTGGACCATATACTCATACCATATACACTTTCTCTCTCTTTAATTGCTCATATTGCTTTCAATGTCCTGATTTGATTTTTGTTTTTTTGTTGTTGTTTTTACAAACTCTTAACCAGGATTATTATTAAAAACTAAAACTAAAAGAAATCATTTTCATTATTTGAAAAACTAAATAAATATTAACTTAAATAAATAAATAAATAAATCAGATGGTTGCAATATTTTGTATTTTTATTTACACTACCAGTTTTTTTTTTTTTTTTAAGTCTCTTCTGCTCACCAAGCCTGCATTTATCTTGTCAAAAATACAGCAAAAGCAGTAATATTGTGAAATGTTTTTACTATTTAAAATAACTGCTGTCTACTTGAATATATTTTAAAATGTAATTTATTTCTGTGATCAAATCCTGAATTTTCAGCATCATTACTCCAGTCTTCAGTGTTATGTAATCCTTCAGAAATCATTCTAATATGCTGATTTGCTGTTCAAGAAACTATTTTTATGACTGTTATTATCAATATTTAAAACAGTTGAGTACATTTTTTCATTGTTTGATGAATAGAAAGATCCAAAGCATCAGCATCAGCATTTACCTGAAATAAAAAGCTTTTGTAACATTATAGCCTATACCATTCAAAAGCTTGGCATTAGTATCATTTTTTGGGGGGAGGAAATTATAGAAATTAATACTTTTATTTAGCAAGGATGCTTTAAATTGATCAAAAGTGATACAAAAGATTTCTGTTTCAGATAAATAATAATAATAGTAATAATAATAAATCTTTTTTGGGCAGCAAATCGGAATATTAGAATGATTTCTGAAGGATCATGTGACTGGAGTAATGATGCTAAAAATCTAGGTTGATCACAGGAATAAAGTATATTTTAAAATATATTCAAATAGAAAACAGCTATTTTAAATAGTAAAAATATTTCTAAATTTTACTGTTTTTGCTGTTATAAAAAAAATGTAGGTTTGGTGAGCAGAAGAAAACATTAAAATCTTACTGTCAAAAACTTTTGACTGGTATTGTAGTTTTAGCTTGATTCATTTAAATAACAAAACCTACAATTTAAAAAAGAAAACTATAAAAACAAACAAAAAACAAACACAACAAAATTATTAAATTAAAACTAAAAACTACTAGAATATTACCTACACACATATAATAAAACAACGCTGTGCTTTTGAAATTTTGGTTTGAAAGTTTACTCTAACTACTCTAAATAATATTTTTCTAATGAATGTATTATTGTTATTATGATAATTCAAAGTCAACCTTAAACTTTTATCTGTCACCAGTCCCCTCAGTGGGCCATTTAAGTTTACTTTAAAATAAATCCTAATGTATTCGCATTATGAGTAACGCAAGTTATGTAATATTATTACTTTTTCCAAGTAACTAGTAAAGTAATGAATTACTTTTTAATTGACAAGAAAATATCTGAGTTACTTTTTTCAAATAAGTAACGCCAGATACTTTTCCCCCCATTTATTGATTAAAAGCTCTCCTGTCCCCATGTTGAGAGAAATTGGGAGTAAGATATTAGTTCTAGAATAAATGTGAACATGCATTAATTCATCCCACTCACAAAAAACAGATTCAGTATTCCTCAAAATGAATAAAAACACTGAAATTCAACTCAGGATATGACGCAAACCTACAATAATTAAATGTGTTAAATAATACAAATATCTTTTAAGCATTTAATCCCATTTTATTTACCGAAGTCTTTGCTGTCGACCTTCGATGATCCAATTCAACCATACTTAAAAACAAAAATGACTCAAGATAATCTAACATTTGTTTTCCTTTTTTTATATTGCTGAAGAGTTCATCTTTTTTCTTCTGTGGTCTACTATACAAATGTGAATTTACTTTTCTCAAAGCCTGAGGCTTTTGGTGTGAAAAGGCTTTTACATTTGCCAAAAATAGAGCTTTTTAATATTAAAAACAAACAAGCAAGCCCTGCCCAGATTTAAAAAATAAAGCAATAGTAATGTAACACATTACTTTCCATAAAAAGTAACTAAGTAACATAATTAGTTACTTTTTTAGGGAGTAACTCAATATTGTAATGCATTACTTTTAAAAGTAACTTTCCCCAACACTGTTCATGACAAACTATATATCATTGGAAAGGTCTAAGACTCCTATATAGATATTTTACCACTGTTATTTGCTACAACAGATTAATTTATAACAAGATTGCACCTTGTCACAAAAGTTTTTTTTCATTGCCTTTTTCCCTATCATGTTTTAGAGATCATAATAAATTATATATCTAAAAGCTTAAAACCTCAAATTGAATCCTGTGAAAGACACTTTTAATATAGGACACTGCATTACCTTGGAAATGGTACTTTACAATCATATTACAAAATGTATTAGTTCGTGAATTATAATAATTTAAGTTTGGGTCACGTCTGTGTTCAAAAATGGGGGTGGCAGTTAAAGGGTTAAACAGCTTTTGATTGCTTGTGATTAAAACAGCCATTTATTTCCTTAAAAATGAGTAAATAGCTCCATATGATCAGGAACATTCATTAAACAAGGTGAAATTTCACAAGCACCAAAATTATCCAGATGTTATTCCTGAAGAGAAGCAACAATAGACTGTAATGAGATTTTTAACATGAATTAACTTAATGTGATTCATATTTTTCAGTCATACATAATGAAACAAGAATGAGATTTCTGTAGTAGCACTAATAAACCTAACACATTTTAACTCATTAATAAATGTGTTTGAACAGTTTGTTTAAATCGTGTTCATTTATCCATATTTAAACCAACTGATTGAATTGAACTAATTTCACATTTAACATATTTATGCTGATTAGTTATTTGAATAAATTACTTTTGAGTGTGAAACGATCTTAATTTACTTTAAAAGAATGTATAGTTTCTTGCTCAATATTAAGAAATCTCTATTACACTAAAAAAAATATCTAATTACATGCTTTTTTTTTTTTTTTTTTTTTTTTTTCCACAGTATATGCTAATTGTAGCTTTTAATTTTGTCTTTAGTAAACAGGTGATCTGATAAGAAATGTATGAGGTTTTATTGAGATCTTTGATCGTTGATTGAAAGCAAAGAAACTTCAGAAGAGACGTTTTTTTTCTCAGTTGCCGTCGATGAGAGCACAGCGGAGATATGAAGCTTTCCTCTACGATTTTTCATTCCTCTAGTCGGGGAATGGGAATCATCGAAAGTTCAGAGGATCAGAAGTGTGTGAGTGTTGAGAGTCAAGCGCAGGTTTTTAATCAGAAGCTTTGTTGTGGCAGATGGCCTTTGCTTTGACGGTCTCCTGGCCTCCCACACACCAACACAGACATTATTCTTAACCATCAGCCCACTGCGGAGTCCCAGAGTTCCACGGCACCGAGAGACGCCACAGACAGTCACGCTGAGCGAAAGAGAGCTTTGGGGTATGTTTACACAACAATGATATACTAAAAATAGAAAAGGTTTTCCCTGGCATTTTTGACAAATTTTGCATACAGATGACAACGCTGTCAAAACGATCCCCGTTCACATGGATCCGCTGTATTAAAACGCTGCATTACGCACATCAGACCAGTAGTTCGCAATGTCACTTTGTAAAGAAACACCACACTTCTGCACACATATGCACTCATATACACTGAACATGTAATATGCATGCATATGACCACCGTTTTCACAAATGTGACCCTGGACTACAAAACCAGTCGCACGGGTATATTTGTAGCAATAGGCAACAATACATTGTATGGGTCAAAATTATTGATTTTTCTTTCATGCCAAAATCATTAGGATATTAAGTGAAGATCATGTTCCATGAAGATATTTTGTAAATTTCCTACCATAAATATATCACAACGTAATTTTTGATAGGTAATATGCATTGCTAAGAACTTTTTCTCAATATTTTGATTTTTCTGCACCATTAGATTCCAGATTTTCAAATAGTTGTATTTTGACCAAATATTGTCATATGCTGACAAACCATACATCAATGGAAATCTTGTGACATGCTAGCAACTTGCTAACCATGCTAGAAACAACTTGTAAATCATGCTAACAACATTCTAGTAACATGCTAATCATGCTAGAATCTCAGCCCGCTGCTCTTCACGCTGCTGACCCACGACTGCACTGCCAAGTTCAGCTCCAACCACATCATCAAGTTTGCTGATGACACAACGGTGGTAGGTCTCATCAGCAACAACGATGAAACACACTACAGAGAGGAAGTGGCACAACTGGTTGAATGGTGTGGCGCAAACAACCTGTCCCTCAATGTGAGTAAGACAAAGGAGGTTGTGATGGACTTCCGGAGGAACTCTGCTGACCACCCCCCACTGACCATCGACAGCTCAGCTGTGGAGAGAGTCAGCAGCACCAAATTCCTGGGGGTGCACATCACGGAGGATCTCACCTGGACCACCAACACCATGTCACTCTCCAAAAAGGCACAACAGCGCCTACACTTTCTCCGCCGGCTGAAAAGGGCAAGTCTCCCTCCACCCATCCTCACCACATTCTACAGGGGAACCATTGAGAGTGTGCTGACCAGCTGCATCACTGTCTGGTACGGGAACTGCAGTGCTGCTGACCGCAAGACCCTACAACGAACAGTGAACACAGCTGCAAAAATCATCGGTACCCCTCTCCCCTCCCTTCTGGACATTTTCCTTGCACGATGCTCAGGTAAAGCCACTAGTATCGTGAAGGACCCCACCCACCCCTCCCATCATCTCTTCCAGCTCCTGCCATCAGGAAGACGCTACAGGAGCATCAGAGCCCGCTCTGCAAGACTGCTCAACAGCTTTTTCCCCCAGGCTGTGAGAGCCCTCAATTCCAACCACCTCACCCCCCTCTGAAACCTTATCCACAATGTAAACTGTTAAAAAAAACTCAAAACACAATTTTTGCAATTCTGAGTGTGCTACACACAGGTGAGTGGGCTGGACAAACCACCTGTAGTAACGCATTCTTTCATCTCTATATGCACCAGACACTTTCCTATAAACACTACATGTACACAGAAAACACTGTGCACGTCTGAGTGTGCTACATACAGGTGAGTGGGCTGGACAAACCACCTGTGGAAACACTCTTTTCTCTCTGTGCACCAGACTCTCTGTGTTTCTTGTTAACACTTATTAACATTACAAGGACCTAATAAGGACTCACAAATGTCTACTTGTCAACGCACCACAAATATTTTTGCACTATTTGCATCTTAACCTTTAAATACCTCTTATGCACATTATCATGCACAGTTATTATGTAAACTACTTGTATAGTCTGTCTTAAGTTATGTGTATGTATAGTCAATTATTTATAGTATATGTATAGTTACATGTATAGGTTTAAAAAATTGTTTCTACGTCTAGTGTATTTATGTTCATATTTATGTTTATTTATGTAGCGCCGTGGTCCTGCGAGACACGACATTTCATTCCTCTGTATGTCCACGCATGTAGCGGAATGACAATAAAGCTCGACTTGACTTGACTTGACTAGAAACATGCTAGTAATACGCTGGTAATATGCTAGTAATATGTCAATCATGATCCCTGGTGAAAAAAACAGCATATGCTGGTTAGGTATGTTTTGGTGCTGGTTTAAGCTGATCCTTTGCTGGTTTATGCTGGTCCTTGACCAGCAACATGACCAGCAAAAACCAGCAAAGGACCAGCTTAAACCAGCATCAAAACATGCCTACCAGCATATGCTGATTTTTTCACCAGGGATATAAACTATTTAGTAACATGCTAATAATGTTATAATAATGCTAGATACTTGGTTATCATGTTAACATTCTAAAAACATACCTATCATGTTATAAAAAAGATTGCAACATTAATAACTTACTAATCATGCTAACAACATGCTAATCATGGTAGCAACATGCTAGTAACATGCTAACAATACACTGTGTGCATAATTATTAGGCACGTTGATATTCTGGTCATATTTTTTTTTACCAAACACATTTTACCAATTCCAAACCACATCAGTCTTAATAACTACTAATAATTTTGTATTTAATCATTTGTAAGTGATATATAATTGTCCGTGAAGGCTGGAAGTGAAAAACTCCTTATATTCAGGTGTGCGTAATTATTAGGCACGTTTTCTTTTACATATAAATAAGCCAAAAAAGAGATTTAACCCAGACTGAAAAGTCAAAAAATATTAAATGCTCATGAGAAGGATGCAATACTAATGCAATACTAGAATTTGCAAAGTTAAGGCTTGACCATTGGACAGAGAAATGCTTTGATGCTGGTCCTTCAAGAGTCACTCTCAACTTATCTGTCTATAAAGCCTATAGAAAACAGTCTCCATGTATTTCACAACACTTCAGCATGTTATTCTCTTTAAATGAGGGTCATTTTTTAGGATTCTTCACCCAAGAAAAGTCTCTGAGAACCTGACACATTGAACTTCTGAAGACTCCAGGCAGGTTGCAGTTCTGGAAAGTGGTGGCGCTGGAGACTAAACGGTTCCTGATGGTTTCACAGCTGATTCTTCACTTTAACTCTTAATTCTTTTGCAGTTAACGTGTCTTTTCTTCTCCACTGTTTTTTTCTCACCGTGCTGACCCAACGAGCATTTCTCTGTCCAATGGTCAAGCCTTAACTTTGCAAATTCTAGTATTGCATTAGTATTGCATCCTTCTCATGGGCATTTAATCATTTTTGACTTTTCAGTCTGGGTTAAATCTCTTTTTTGGCTTTTTTATATGTAAAAGAAAACGTGCCTAATAATTATGCACACCTGAATATAAGGAGTTTTTCACTTCCAGCCTTCACGGACAGTTATATATCACTTACAAATGATAAAATACAAAATTAACAGTAGTTATTAAGATTGATGTGGTTTGGAATTGGTAAAATGTGCTTGGAAAAAAAAATATGACCAAAATATTAGCGTGCCTAATAATTATGCACACAGTGTATTCTAGAAATAGTTTATATCATGATTAGCATATCTAGTAACATGCTAATAATGTTAAAACAATGCTAGTAACTTGCTAATCATGTTAGTAACATGCCAGTAACTTGCTAATCATACTAACAACATTCTAAAAACATACCTATTATGTTAGAAACATGATAACAACATGCTATTAACTTACTAATCATGCTAACAACATGCTAATCATGCTAGAAACATGCTAACAGCATGCTAATCATGTTGGAAGCACGCTATTAACATGCTAATCATGCTAGAAAAATGTTAGCAACATGCTAGTAACATGTTAATCATGCTAACAATATGTTAGTAACATGCTAGAATCATGCTAATCGTGATATAAACTATCTAGTAACATGCTAATAATGTTAGAACAATGCTAATAATTTGCTAATCATGTTAGTAACATGCTAGTAACTTGGTAATCATACTAACAACATTCTAAAAACATACAGATCATGTTAGAAACACGATAGCAACATGTTAATAACTTACTAATCATGCTAACAACATGCTAATCATGCTAGAAACATGCTAACTGCATGCTAGTATACTAATCATGTTGGAAGCGCACTAGTAACATGCTAATCATGCTAGAAAAATGTTAGCAACATGCTAGTAACATGTTAATCATGCTAACAATATGTTAGTAACATGCTAGAATTATGCTAATCGTGATATAAACTCTAGTAACATGCTAATAATGTTAGAACAATGCTAATAATTTGCTAATCATGTTAGTAACATGCTAGTAACTTGGCAATCATACTAACAGCATTCTAAAAACAAACATATCATGTTAGAAACATGATAGCAACATGTTAATAACTTATTAGTCATGTTAACAACATGCTAATCGTGCTAGAAACATGCTAACAGCATGGTAATCATGTTGGAAGCGCGCTAGTAACATGCTAATCATGCTAGAAAAATGTTAGCAACATGCTAGTAACATGTTAATCATGCTAACAATATGTTAGTAACATGCTAGAATCATGCTAGTAACTTGCTAATCGTGCTAACAACATGTTAACCATTCTAGAAGCATATGTAATATGTATATCATAAATGAGGTGTTTCCCCACACACGGGGTAAAAGGCTCACAGTGTTGATACAAAAACTTCAGCTAAAATAATGTTTTTTTTTTTTAAAATAACATTTAAGTTAATACTTGTTTAGCAAAGTTTGTACTATTTTCTGCCTATTTTGAAAAATAAAATTATTTTTTGTTCAATAAATATAGTCATTAAAAGGTTAATATAAAAAAATTATTATTTAAAATACAGAAACAAAATCATTTAAAAAAGTAAAGATTCTGAAAACACTGAAGATCCCGTGGTAATTTAATATAGAAGTACAGTAGTAATAAATTATATTTTACCATGGGTACCATGGGTGCAGCAGGTCTAATGATATTACTCAGCCCCTGAAAATAGTCTCCCTGTGCAAGCAGGTGGTCATGTTGGTTATGTTGACGGAAGTTAGCCTATTTTTTAGGTGCTGCATATGTCATTGTGCCTGCTGCACCCATGGTACAGCATCAAAGTTCTTTGATTATTAAGGCCTGTACACACCGGGACGAATATCGCGCACGCATTTCGCCAGGATACCCATGCGATTTTCACTGGCAAATTCACTCGCATGGCGCTTAATAAACAACAGCAATACCTCTGTACACAAGATGGCGCTGCGCTTCTGACACTTGCTTGTCACACAGAAGAAGAAGAGAGCCAGCATACGCGCTTGTCAAACCCATAGACATATATAAATTTATATATCTATGGTCAAACCTATTCACACGCTTTTTGTTAACTGCTAAACAGAACATGGATTTTTCAAACAGCAGCAACAGCTTCTCCTCTTCCAGCGATGAGGAAATTATTGTTGTGTTGAATGAGGAAAGACGACGGAAAAGACGCTGATATTGGATACACCCCATAGACGATTTATCGAATCTATTGCACCCAATTCTTTCATCAGTTAATATACCAGCACTCACCACAGCATATAAAATATTTTTTGATATAACATGTTCTGTCTTTTTGAAAATGTGCATTTTTAATAAAAAAAATTACAAGCAATTTCTCTTTTAACCTTTTCTCTGCAAAATGTATGGTATTTTATGATTTGGCTGCTGCGACATACGTTAAAACAATATTTTAAACAATCAAAAAATTAATTTATAATATTTATTACAATTAATGTTTAAATTATAATAATACATTTCAATAAGAGGACAAGACTACTTACGTACAAATATATGCCAAATTCCAAAATATATCCGGTTATTTGCAAGTATGTCACTTTTTTTTGTTTTAAATATTTTTGGAAAAAGCAAACATTTATTTTTGTGAATGAACTACAGTTTGCAATAACAATCCAAAACATGACAGTGTTTTGTGCTTGAGCGCCACCAAGTCGTGTTTTACTGTAACTTCAGCAGCTCCAGGCACGTGGGCAAAAGCACCAATCTCATTGGTCTGCCAGTTTTTAACGTGGCGCGTCAAACCAAAAAAACGAGCCCGAGGCGTTCTTTAAAAAATTATGCCTGGCGTTTTGCGCGTCGGTGTGTACGCTTACATTGGTGCCCTTTGTTTAGTCACGGCGCGTTAAACGTCGGCGATATTCG
This sequence comes from Labeo rohita, assembly GCF_022985175.1. Classification (NCBI taxonomy): domain Eukaryota; kingdom Metazoa; phylum Chordata; class Actinopteri; order Cypriniformes; family Cyprinidae; genus Labeo; species Labeo rohita. The sequence continues at coordinate 35,137,034 of NC_066876.1, forward strand.
CGCGCGATATTCGTCCCGGTGTGAACAGGCCTTTACGCTGAGAATGAGAGTATAGCTCCTAGCCATATCGGTCTAGAAAATTGAAAATGAAAAAAACTTTTCATTTTCCGTCGGTCTTAGTACACAATGTAACTACAGAAGCGTCAAGTTTTAAATAGGAAAAATATCAAAACTCTCTGGTCATTTTTGAGTGAGATGCTAACGGTCTAATCAGATTCAATGATCCTTGCTAAGCTATGCTAAAAGTGCTACCGCCAGACTCGGATATCGGCTGAATGGATTCAAAGGGGAGTTGGAAAATGAGCCTATTTTCAAAATAAGTGGAGTGTTTCTTTAATTATTTTGCCATTTTGCCCCAACAGCAGGGGCGTTTTTTATCCCAAATACCATACTTTTACATATTCTTTTTATTTAAAAATCGCTGATCTTAGAACTGAAAATTAATAAGACATTCGTCTCATATGCATCAATTTTTAGCAATTCTAATTTGCTACTTAAATCTACAACATTTTAAAAAACATCAAATATTAGACCAAGTAAGCACAGAATTAATAAGGATCAGACAAATTTGCACATGCATCTTGAAAAGCGAATGTTTTAGAAAGTGCTACGCCATGTTTTTGTGCCATCTAGTGGTTTAGAGGAAAATAATATCGAAGGCCCCTTTAGCCCCATTCTACTCTATTGTTTTAAAAAAAAAAGAAACTTTTCAATTTGAATATACTTTAAAATGTAATATATTCCTGTGATCAAATCTAAATTTTCAGCATCATTACTCCAGTTTTTTTTGCGGAAATGGTGATACATTTTACAGGCTTCTTTGACAAACAGAAAGTTCAAAAGAACAGCCTTTTGTTTTTTAAATAGAAATCTTTTGCAACATTATAGATGTCTTTACTGTCGGAAGTGTACATGCTTAACATGCTGTACTTTCTTTCTTGAGCACACGGCACACTTCTGCAGCTGGAGATTGATTCGTAATAGCCACTTTTCAAGGCTAAGACACTTGTCTGTGAGAAAAGACATAATGGATGCTTGATCTTAATGAGGCACGCAACGCCTACAACCTGTCCTTACTTGAACCACACAAACCAGAACGAAAATTGATGCAGTTCACAAACTACACAGAAAACACACACACACACACACACAGAAACGCTCCAGCAAATATTGTTAGTAATTCTCTCACTGGGGGAAAAAAAAAAAAAAAAAAATAAAAGAGATCAAAGAGATCAAACAGAGTGAGTCGCTACACTGACAGCTGACAAGCATCATAATGATCTTGAGTCGGCATCATAAAATCTGAGTTGTGATCACTCGTGTCCAATCTGCACCAATCTCATTGGTCTGCCAGTTTTTAACGTGGCGCGTCAAACCAAAAAAACGAGCCCGAGGCGTTCTTTAAAAAATTATGCATTCTTTAAAAAATTATGCCTGGCGTTTTGTTAGCGCGGGGAAAAAAAAAAAAAAAAAAAAAAAGGATCAAACAGAGTGTGTACACTGACAGCTGACATTGGTGCCCTTTGTTTAGTCACGGCGCGTTAAACGTCGGCGATATAGTAATTTAGAGTTATATAGTCAGATTTGTGAAATATAAACAAGTAATTTTTGGAAAACAAGTCGCAATTACCTCTTTATTTTTATAAAACAAAAAACAATTGTGAGATGTAAACAGAATTGTGAGGGAGAAAACTTAAAATCGTTAGATATAAATGCAGGATTCTGAGAAAAAAGTAAAAATTAAGAAACATAAATGAAGAATTTAGAAAATATCAAAATTGCATGACAAATGCTGAATGAAGAAAAAGTCAAATTTGTGAGATATAAATACAGAATTCTGAGAAAAAGAAACTAAAAATGGTCAGATATAAATATTTTTTATAACAAAATTGCAAAGTATAAATGCAGATTTGTGAAAAAGAGAGTCAAATTTGTGAGATGTAAATGTAGAATTTAGGAAATATCAGAATTGCATGACAAATGCATAATTATGAACAAAAACAAATTAAATGAAATAAAAAAAAAGAAGAAAAACATTAAAAATGGCTAGATATAAATACAGAATTCTGAGAAAAAAAGTCAAAATTGTGAGATATAAATGCAGAATTTAGGAAATATCAGAACTGCAGGACATTAATGCATAATTATGAGGAAAATCAATAAAAATTGTTAAATATAAATGCAGAATTCTGAGAAAAAAGTAAAAATTGTAAGATAAATGCAGAATTTAGAAAATATCAGAATTACATGGCATAAATGCTTAATTATGGGGAAAAAATAAAAATTGTTAGATATAAATTAAGAATTTAGGCGGGGAAAGTCAAAATTGTGAGATAAACATGCATAATTTAGAAAATATCAGAACTGCATGGCATAAATGCATAATTATAAGGAAAAAAATAAAAATTGAGAGACAAATGAAGAATTCTGGGGGAAAAGTCAAAATCGTGAAATATAAAAGCAGAATTTAGGAAATTTCAGAACTGCATGACATAAATGCTTAATTATGAGGGAAAAAAAAATGGTTAAGATATAAATGCAGAATTCTGAGAAAAAAGTAAAAATTGTGAGCTAAATGCAGAATTTAGAAAATATCAGAATTGCATGGCATAAATGCTTAATTATGGGGAAAAAAAATAAAAATTGTTAGATATAAACAGAATTCTGAGAAAAAGTCAAAATTGTGAGATATAAATTAAGAATTCTGGGGGGAAAGTCAAAATTGTGACATACACATGCACAATTAGGGAAATATCAGAACTGCATGACATAAAAGCATAATTATGAGGGGAAAAGTAAATATTGAGAGATAAACAGAATTCTGAGAAAAAAAGTCAAAATTGTGAGATATACAGGTGCATCTTAAAATATTAGAATATCGTGAAAAGTTCATTTTCTGTTTGTAACTTATTTAAAAAACTGAAACTTTCATTTATTCTAGATTTATTACATGTAAAGTAAAACATTTCTAAAGTTTTTTTGTTTTAATTTTGACAATTAGAGCTTACAGCTCATGAAAGTCAAAAAATCCAGTATCTCAAAATATTAGAGTATTTACATTTGAGTTTCATTAAGTGTCCATCCTTACAGTATACATTTCAGGTATCTCTTGTTTTTTGAAACCACAATAATGGGGAAGACTGCTGACATCATAGCAAATGGTCCAGAAGACAATCATTGACACCCTCCACAAAGAGGTTAAGTCACAGTAGGTCATTAATGAAAGGAGTGGCTGTTTACAGAGTGCTGTTTCAAAGCACATTTAATGCAAAGTTGACTGGAAGGAAGAAATTGGGTAGGAAAAGGTGCACAAGCAACAGCAATGGCCGCAAGCTTGAAAGCCAATTAAAACACTTGGGAGAGCTTCACATTGAGTGGAATAAAGCCAAAGTCAGCACATCAAGATTCAAAAGGGCTACCAAGCCACTTCTGAAACAGAAACAACGTCAGAAGCATCTTGCCTGGGCTAAGGAAAAAATGAACTGGACTGTTCCTCAGTGGTCCAAAGTCCTCTTTTCAGATAAAAGTAAATTTTCCATTTCATGTTGAAATCATGGTCCCAGAGTCTGGAGGAAGACTGGAGAGACACAGAATCCAAGCTGCTTGAAGTCCGGTGTGAAGTTTCTGAAGTCAGTGATGATTTGGGGTGTCGTGACGTCTGCTGGTGTTGGTCCAGTGTGTTTTATCAAGTGCAAAGTCAATGCAGCCGTCTACCGGGAGATTTTGGAGCATTTTATGTTTCCATCTGCTGACAAGCTTTATGGAGACACTGATTTCCTTTTCCAGCAGGACTTTAGCACCTGCCCACACTGCCAAAACCACTTCTAAGTAAGTGGTTTGTAGACTATGATATTACTGTCCTTTATTGGCCAGCTAACATGGCTGACCTGAACTCCATTACGAATCTATGGGATATTTTCAAGAATAAGATGAGAAACAGTTGATCCAACAATATACAGACAATCTGAAGGTTCAATAGTGCCTCAGCAGTGCCACAAGCTGATCACTTCCATGTCACACTTTACTGATGCTGTAATTTGTCCTAGGAGCAAGGAATTTGCTGTAATATGTGCTGCCGACCAAGTATTGAATGCATAAATGAACATACTTTAAGGAACTTGAACTTTTCTGTTTTGCAAATCCATTTTTTAATTGACCTTAGAAAATATTCTAATATTTTGAGATACTGGATTTTTTAATTTCATGAGCTGTAAGATCTTTTTTGTCCTGAGGTCCATTTTTTTCCATGAGCTGTAAGCTCTAATCATCAAAATGAAAACAAAAAAAACTTCAGAAATGTTTTACTTTACATGCAATGAATCTAGAATATATGAAAGTTTCAGTTTTTGAAATACGTTATGGAAAAAATGAACTTTTTCACAATATTCAAATTTTTTGAGATGCACCTGTAAATGAAGAATTCTGGGGTCTTTGTATGGAAGCAGCATCATCTGTGATTAAAGATGTAATAACTCCTACTGCAATCTTTTAATCAATATTGGTTTACATATCAGCCTCGCTGGAAAACTCCCTCATGAACCATCACTGCCCACCTTTTCCTGAGGTCGATTTTTTCATGAGCTGTAAGCTCTAATAATCAAAATTAAAACAAAAAAAACTTCAGAAATGTTTTACTTTACATGCAATGAATCTAGAATATATGAAAGTTTCAGTTTTTGAAATAAGTTACAAACAAAAAATGAAGATAGATAAACATGCAGAATTTGGGAAATATCAGAATTGCATGATTGCAGATGCAGAATTCTGAGAAAAAAGCAAAAATTTAGAGATGTAAATGAAGGATTCTGAGGGTGAAAGTCAAAATTGTGAGATAAACATGCAGAATTTAGGAAATATCAGAATTTCATGATTGCAGATGCAGAATTCTGAGAAAAAAAAAAGTATAAATTGCAAGATACAAATGAAGAATTTTAAGAAAAAAGTAAGAATTGCAAAATATAAAAGCAGAATTGTGAGGGTAAAGTCAAAACTGTGAAATATAAACCTGGAATAGCAATGCAACAAAAAATAGAAAGAAAATAAAGATGCTTAATTGTGCAACTCACAACACATCCAAAGTTCCATCATTTTGGACAGTAAGAGAACAGATGAGCTAAGAAGGTAATCACACATACTGAATGCAATGTGCAACACCACACACAATTCTACACCTTTACTGAGAAACACCCCCAAAACATTTGGCATTAGGATCGAAACTGAGAGTTCACTCATCTGCACTACTGCTGCCACTACAGTATTCAGGGTTGCTGCAGGATTTTTAAGCTCAAATTTAAGACTTTTTAAGACCTTTTTTAAGACATGCACAAATAAAATTAATACCATATGAGCAGGGTAGGGCAATGTTTATGGTTAAATATTAAACTGTAAAATGACTGTAAACTTCTGTAAAAACTGATTTACAGTTCAGATTTTTCACAAAAACAAAACGTTTTATAAAATGATACGCTTCACATTTTTAAAGTACCAATTTAAAAAAAAAAAAAAAAAAAAAATGAGTCAAAAATATTACTTATATTAATTTAAACAATTATTATCAATAAATTGTTATATTAATTTAAAAATATACAATTACATGTTTAGTGTTCAGATTTTTGTGATAAATTATCTTCTTAATGATCCACCAGTTCACATTTACAGCTCTGCATGTCTGCAGGGTAAAAACAACGGTCGCTTTTTGCTTTGGTCTGAACAAAAACAACCCCAGTACTATGTTCCTGCAATACAGGAGGCTGCAGTTCTAGGACCCTCTAGCAATTCCATTCCAACAAAGAAACATCAAACAAACGCAAAGACTAGATCCATGGAACTATTCATTTTATCATCTTTCCGTCGTAACGTAAAAGCTGGCATAAACTTGAGAGTGTCAGCAATCTTCATTTAGCCTATTTAGCTGTCCAAAACAGTTCATTGTCCTGCTGGACGCTGTAAATTAGTATTTGTATTCAAATAATTTTACATTTATTAAAGTACTAATAAACACAAATTTGTACGGCAACTGTTTTACTGTTTACTGCACTTTGTTAAGTGGGTCACACATCAGACATGAAGCGCTGCGGCTAATGAAGTGAAGTCTAGAATATATTAAAATAAATTAGGTTAAATATTTCAAGAGGGTTACCCAGGGGTAAGTTTAGGGTTAGGAGTTGGTTAGGACAATAATTAAGTGCATACATGTAAACAACTACATGCAGTATTTCCTTAAAGGGGTCATCGGATGCCCAAGTTGATATGATTGTTTAGGGTCTTAATGAAAAGTCTATAATATACTTTGGTTAAAAATTCTCAATGGTTGTGTAAAACAACACCCTTTTTACCTTGTCAGAATGAGCTCTGCGAAAATCATCCCATTCTGATGGATTGTTCCTTTAAATGCAAATGAGCTCTGCTCGCCCCGCCCCTCTCTACTCTCTGTGGAGTGATGAGCTGCTCTGAGAGATTGATTACTTTAGCCGCATTTAGTGTGTTTAGCTGCGAAACTTGCTAACTAGCACATTATTAGTAAAGGTGATTGCAGAGATTCATAAAAATACTTATACTCACTTCTGCTGTAAGTGAAGCTGGATCATGAATGATTCAAGCGAACATAGATGCATTTATGTAGATCGGGAGGCGCATTCCCTTCACAAACAAACGTAATCCACTGCATCTTCAGCGGCTCAGATGTCGGGAGTAAATGACGACCACTATGTTCATTATTACATCCAGCAACACAACACCTCAATGGCTCAGTCGGAGATATTCTTGTCTAACTTGCATCCCTGCTCCGGCATCAAAACAATGGAGGTCGGACTGTTACAACTGATCTGAGGTAAGATGCTCATGTCAATCAACTATTGTGGAAGCGGCCTCTGTTAGTGTGACGCCACAACGACAGACATCTGAGAATGGCTCGATTTGAAAAAGGGGATATTATTTTTGCAGTTTAATTAAAAACCACTGCATGGATTTTTATCATTATAGGGTAGATTTGTACATACACTGCATGTACACTACCGTTCAAAAGTTTGGGGTCAGTACATTTTTGTTTCTTTTTTTTTTTTTTTTTTTTTTAGAAATTAATACTTTTATTCACCAAGGATGTATTAAGTTAATAATTAAAAGTTTATTAAAAAGTAATAATAAATAATTTACATTGATATAAAATATTTATATTTTGAATAAACACTGTACATTTTAAACTTATTCATGAAAGAATCCTGAAAAAAAATAAAAATAAAAAAAATCACAGGTTCCAAAAAATATTTGGCAGCACAACTGTTGATATTATCCAACATTGATCATTCTAATAATAAATCCGCATATTAGAATGATTTCTGAAGGATCATGTGACACTTAAGACTGGAGTAACAGCTGATAAAAATTCAGCTTTTCATCACAGGAATAAATTCTATTTTAAAGTATGTTAAAATAAAAAACATTATTTTATATTGTAAAAACATTTTGCAATATTACTGTTTTTTTTCTATATTTTTAATCAAATAAATGCAGCCTTGATGAGCATAAGAGACTTCTTTAAAGACTATTACAAGTCTTACTGACCCCAAACTTTTGAACGGTAGTGTACATGTAAACATGTAAAAGTGAACTTAACATCCGATGACCCCTTTAAAAATAATAATATACAGAATTGAATAGCAAGTGCTATAAATGGTATAAGCTGTTAATGCATACAACAAATAAATAAAATAAAAAAATACAGATGGCGCATTTGGAACTGCAGGCATGTGTTTTCTCGGTAACGGCAGTACACAAAGCAGCTCAGCACCGGACTTTGAACGTGCAGCGCTCGTGTTTATTTAACGATATCATAGCCTTTTTGAAGTTCAATCGTCACACTAAGCTGTATTGCAATTCTGGTCTTCCCGTGCCTTAAATTTAACTAACTTAACGTTTGCTAATCAACATGTTTGGTTGAACGTTGAACGTTTCCTTTGGAGTTTTGCAAGTTTGCACTACAGATTCAATTCTTTAAATCTTATTCACAAATCAAAACGGTTATAAAACCAAAAAATGCAAAAGGGAAAAAATTTGAAATTTGCCTCCACCCCCATATAAATCACCAATCACAATCAAATACATAATTCTAGGTTATTTTTCGAGAGCATAGAAAGCGATAGCGATGAAATCCAAATGATTATTGCATCTCAAAACAAGCCAAATCTTCATACTGATCATAGTCTAAAGATCTTTTAAAAAAAAGACATCAGAGAAAGATGATCTTTGTATGGAAGCAGCATCATCTGCGATTAAAGATGTGGTAACTCCTACTGCAATCTTTTAATCAATATTGGTTTACATATCAGCCTCGCTGGAAAACTCCCTCATGAACCATCACTGCCCACATTACAAAGTTGTGATGATGTTTTTTTCCTGAGGTCCATTTTTTTGCACCAAAGCAGAAATAAATTAGGTTCTTATAATCATTTTCAAGGCTGTATAATCCAATTTTCTTAGTCTTTTTTAGAGGTAGCGTCATGTGTCTGGATCTCCATATGCACATGGAAATTATATGCAGATGAACTCAAAAGAAAGAAAGAAACAAAATGTTTTAAGTTCAGCTTTTAGTGGATGAGCTTCATGCACAATCCAGTGTTGTGGTTAACTAGATCTTACACTACTAAAACTAAAATTTAAACTATTAAAAATCAGTTTTGGTAACTGAAATAAAGCAGAAGTAAAATATAACTGTTACGTGAAAAACAAAACTTAAAAAAATTATATAATCACTAAAATGAAAACTCAAAAATAAATGTACTAACTGAAATAAATATGGGTAAATACTAAAATGACAAAAATCAAAACTTAAAGCTAAAAATAAATTTACTAATTGAAATAATAAAAGCATTACAATTAAAACTACACATACATTGACTGACTGTATTAAATAAAGTTAAAGACTACATTACAGTAACTAAAACTGAAATAAAATAAAACTACAAATACATTTACTAACTGAAATTAAGTTTAAGTACTAAGATGACTAAAACTAAGATTAAGAAAAATGTTAAATAGACATGTAATAACTAATAAATAAGGTTAAAAACTAAAACTTAACAATAAAGTTAAAAATAAATTTACTGATTAAATTAAAAGAATTACAATTACTTAAAAACTTAAAATTAAACAGAAATTTACTGACTGTATTAAATAAGGTTAAGTACTAAATTACAGAAATTAAAACTTCAAATAAAATAAAGCTAAATTATATATTTACTAATTGAAATCAAATTAGTAAAACTAAGATTAAAAAATAGTTAAACAGAAATGTAATAACTAATAAAATAATGTTGAGTACTAAAATAAAAAATTAATTTAACTGATAATATTTAATATATTTAATATTTAACTAATAACTAATAATAATAAAAAAAATCATTAAATAATAAATACATAAATAATAAAAGTATTACAATTACTTAAATTAAAACTGAGATAAAAAATAAATTAAAACTAAACATAAATTTACTGTATTAAATAGGATTAAGTACTAAAATGACAAAACTAAGATACAAAAAGTTTAATAGAAATGTAATAAAGGTTAAGTATTAAAATTACAAAAACTTAAACTTAACAATAAAGCTAAAAAATAAATGTACTGACTGAAATAAAAAGTATTACAATTACTAAACAAATTTACTGACTGTATTAAATAATGTTAAGTACTAAATTACAGAAATAAAAAAAAACCTTAAACTAAAGCTAAAAATATTTTTACTAAATGAAATAAATGTTTATGTACCAAAATTATTAAAACCAAGATAAAGAGTACTAAAATAAAAAACTAAACTAAAACTTACCAATAACGTTAAAAATATATTTACTGATTGAAATAAAAGTATTACAATTACTTAAAATTAAAACTAAAACTTAAAATAAAGCTAAAACTATATTTACTAACTGAAATAAGTTTAAGTACTAAAATGACTAAAACTAATACTTTTAAAAATAGTTACGTAGAAATTAAATAACTGTAATAAATAAGGTTACGTACTAAAATAAAAAACTAAATTATTTTAAAATTAATTTACTGATTGAAATAAAAGTATTACATTTACTTAAACTAAAAAATAAATTAAACAGAAATTCACTGACTGTATTAAATAAGGTTAAGTACTAAATTACAGAAACAAAAACTGAACTCAAAATAAAGCTAATAAATAAAATCAAATAAAAATAGTCAAATAGAAATTTAATAACTTAAGGTTAAGTACTGAAATGAAATTAAAGCTAAAAATAAATTTACTTAAAGTTTAATTAGTAAAATGATTAAAACTAAAAATGAGATAAAAATAAATTAAAGGTACATAGACATTCACTAAATAAAATTAAATTTAAATACTACAGTTACTAAAACTAAAAGCTAAATAGAAATATTTAAACGAATAAAATGACATGCACACAAAAAAAAATGACTATAATGCAAACTGAAAATATAAAAATAAAAGCTAGTAAACCACTAAATAAATAATTCCAAAATAACACTGGCACAATCTTGAGCAAACTTATGCAGGATCTGTCAAGGGTAAGTGTTAAAAATCTGACAGTGTTAGTGCAAACACATTCTTTTTAGGATGAAATCTACATAAAGTTTTATATGCGACCCTCCTGCTGTGTAGGAACAATACTACTTAACCTACTTCCTACTGAAAGCGGCTGGATTTCTATTAAAGACTGGCTGTCACTTATGAAATCGGTGTGTGTGTGTGTTCTCATGCTCACACGTGGGCCTCTCTACACCTCCTCCGTGGACTCTTTGGATAAATCTCCACCACCTGCTGGCTCGTTCTCAGTAATGGGTGTATATTCTCTGGTGTCGTCTCTCTTGTAATCCCCCGCTCTTCCTCTGGGGCAAATCCGTCCGTCGCTTCACCCCTGGGATCTGGATTACCACCGTCAGGATTGCTGGAGAAACATTAGATTAATTGTGAAGCTCCAAAAAGTGGGACAGCTGCATATTTCATGTGCTGCCACGACGGCGTGAAGAATATCTCACTTTTCTCTTTCTGACTTCCTCTCTCTCCGTCTCGTCTGTACGCTCCCCCGGAGCTGCAGGCGTTTCTGAGGGAGGGAAAGAGTGAAGGAAAGGTTAGTGTGAAGGAGAGGAAAAAGCTGGAATGGCTTGATAAAATGATAGCGCTCTTCTCGCTATAGTAATCTGAGTGAATGGGTGCCGATCAAGTGTGGCACAGCACCTGCGGACGCTTTCCTGCTACTTTCCTTTTTGCTCTTTATCATTTCTGACTTGTGCAATCTATATATCTATGTCAGACTCAAGTGTGTGTGTGACACTTCTGATCGGGGTGTGTGCGGCGCAAGGGAACATATTTTTGAAATTGTAACAGGATACATTTTAAAAAATAATAGAATGTTGGATTTATTTTAAATAAACTGTCAAGTGTTTCCACCCAACTGGGTAAAGTAGTTCCTACAGTCAGCAATTAAGCTGTATGATCTAAAGAAACTGCTATAAGTGCGACAAACGCTCTATAAACAGTAGGGAATTTGTTAATTGTGTATTGTTTACATGTTCATTTTACATGTTTTTATGTTGAACTGACATAAGATCAATTGGCATAACTATTTACAAGTGTTTAGGTGCTAAAAAAGTTGTTCCTGAATTGTCTGCTGGAGCGGAAAAAGCTACTTTTGCCAGATATTGATTACAGAAAAACAATTAAAGGGATGGTTCACCCAAAAATGAAGATTCTGTCAGCATGTTGAACATTTGACTTCAATAGTATCTCAGAAGTCAATGGCTACCATCAACTGTTTGGTTACCTACATTCTTCAAAAATCCTCTTCAACCGAAGAAACAAACTCATACGGGTTTGGATCAACATGAGGATGAGTAAATGATGACAGACATAATTATTTTTGGGTGAACTATACCTTTAAATGCATGTGAAGCCAAACTAATATAATTAAATGAGCAGAAAGTAAGTATATTTTTCATGTGCTTCTCAAACAAATCAATTCGTGAAAATCCTTGGAAAACATATTCCGCCAAAATGGTGAAGCAGAATTAAAATGAAATTCACAGAACTTTTATCTAGAAAAGCAAAGTTTATCTGTGTTGACTTAAAGTCTTGATTGAAGGTTTTGAAAAACATTTCAGGGACAGAGAGAACGACAGATTGATGAATAGAACGATAGAATGACAGAATGAATGAACAATCGATAGAACAACAGAACAATAGATAGAACGAAAGTTGGATAGAACGACAGAACTATAAAACAGTTAACTATAGAACAACTGATAAAATGATAAATGAATAGAATGATAGATCGATGGACAGAGACAGATAGGTAGATAGAACAACAGAATGACAGCGATCAATTGATGGATAGATAATTAGATAGAAAGCTAGACAGATGATACATAGGTAGATAGAGAGCGAACAAAAGACAGCAAAAGGGCTATAGATAGAATGATGGATAGAATGATAAAATGATGGACAGGACCATAGAAGTGTGGATATAATGATAGAACAATTGATAGAATGACTGTTAGAACGATAGAAGGATGGATAGAACACTAGAATGACAGAACAATAGATCAATCAATTGATATATTTATTGATGGGTTGACAGAATGATAGAATGACAGAACAATTGATAGAATGATTGAATGACAGAGCGATCAATAAATGGATAATTAGAAAGCTAGATAGAGAGTGAACAAAAGAGCGACAGAGCTATAGATAGAACGATGGACAGAATGATAAAATGATGCGTCGAACAACAGATAGAAGAATAGAACGACTGTTAGAACATTAGATAGAAGGATGGATATAATGACAGAACAACTGATAGAAGACAGAACGACTGTTAGAACGATAGACAAAAGGATGGATAGAACAATAGAATGATAGAACAACAGATCAATCAACTGATATATTTGTAGATGGGTTGACAGGACGACAGAATAATAGACAGACAAAGACAGACAGAATGATCGCTAGAACGACAGAATGACAGAACTATAGATAGTATGATGGATAGAATGATAGAACAATAGATAGAACGGTTAAGAGAACGATAACCAGAATGATAGATGGAATGACAGATCAATCAATCGATTGACAGAGATAGAAAGAACGACAGAATGACAGAGCAATTGATAGAACAATAGATAGAATGACTAAGAACGATATATAGATAGAACGACTGATCATTATAGATGATAGATAGATAGATAGACAGACAGACAGACAAAAAGAACAACAGCTAGAATGATAGATGGAATGACAGAACTATAGATAGTATGTTGGATAGAATGATGGAACAATAAACAGAACGATAGATGGAAGGATAGACAGACAGATAGTTAGAACAATCGCTAGAACGATAGATAGAATGACAGAACTATAGAATGACAGAATAGATAGAATGATAAATAGAATGATAGATGGAACAACAGATCGATCGATTGACAGAGATAGAAAGAACGACAGAATGACAGAGCAATCGATCGAACTAAAGATAGAATGACTAAGAACAATATATAGATAGAACGACTGATAGAACAATAGATAGAATGATGGATAGAATGAGAGAACGATAGATCAATCATTATAGATAGACAAAAAACAATCGCTAGAACGATAGATGGAATGACAGAACTACAGATATTATGATGATAGAATGATAGAACAATAGATACAACGATAGAACAATAAATAGAATGATAGATGGAACGATAAATAGATAGATAGATAGATGGATGATAGATAGATAGACATTATAGATAGAAAGAACAATTACTAGAATAGAACAGATAGAATGACAGAACTACAGATAGTATGACAGAACGATAAATAGAATGATAGATGGAATGATAGACAGATAGATAGATGGATAGATAGATAGATGGATGATAGATAGATAGATAGATAGACAGACAGACAGAACAATCACTAGAACGATAGATGGAATGACAGAACTACAGATATTATGATGATAGAATGATAGAACAATAGATACAATGATAGAACAATAAATAGAATGATAGATGGAACGATAAATAGATAGATAGATAGATGGATGATAGATAGACAGACAGAAAGAACAATTGCTAGAACGATAGATAGAATGACAGAACTACAGAGAGTATGACAGAACGATAAATAGAATGATAGATGGAATGATAGATAGATAGATAGATGGATGATAGATAGATAGATAGATAGATAGATAGATAGATAGATAGATAGATAGATAGATAGATAGATAGATAGATGGATGATAGATAGATAGATAGATAGATAGACAGACAGACAGACAGAACAATCACTAGAATGATAGATGGAATGACAGAACTATAGATAGTATGATGGATAGAATGATAGAACAACAGATAGAATGACAGAACGATAAATAGAATGATAGATGGAGATAGATAGATAGATAGATAGATAGATAGATAGATAGATAGATAGATAGATAGATAGATAGATAGATAGATGGATGGATGATAGATAGATAGATAGATAGATAGATGGATGATAGATAGATAGATAGACAGACAGACAGAACAATCACTAGAATGATAGATGGAATGACAGAACTATAGATAGTATGATGGATAGAATGATAGAACAACAGATAGAATGACAGAACGATAAATAGAATGATAGATGGAACGATAGATAGATAGATAGATGGATGATAGATAGACAAAAAACAATCGCTAGAACGATAGATGGAATGACAGAACTACAGATATTATGATGATAGAATGATAGAACAATAGATACAACGATAGAACTATAAATAGAATGATACATGGAACGATAGATAGATAGATAGATAGATAGATGGATGATAGATAGACAGACAGAAAGAACAATTGCTAGAACGATAGATAGAATGACAGAACTACAGATAGTATGACAGAACGATAAATAGAATGATAGATGGAATGATAGATAGATAGATAGATGGATGATAGATAGATAGATAGATAGATAGATAGACAGACAGACAGACAGAACAATCACTAGAATGATAGATGGAATGACAGAACTATAGATAGTATGATGGATAGAATGATAGAACAACAGATAGAATGACAGAACGATAAATAGAATGATAGATGGAACGATAGATAGATAGATAGATAGATAGATAGATAGATAGATAGATAGATAGATAGATAGATAGATAGATAGATAGATGGATGATAGATAGATAGATAGATAGATAGATAGATGGATGATAGATAGATAGATAGATAGATAGATAGATAGATAGATAGATAGATAGATAGATAGATAGATAGATAGATAGATGGATGATAGATAGATATAGATAGATAGATGATAGATAGATAGATAGATAGATAGATAGATAGATAGATAGACAGACAGAACAATCACTAGAATGATAGATGGAATGACAGAACTATAGATAGTATGATGGATAAAATGATAGAACAACAGATAGAATGACAGAACGATAAATAGAATGATAGATGGAACGATAGATAAATAGACAGATAGATAGAGATAGAAAGAAAGTCAGAGTGACAGAATTATTGATCAAAAGAACAATGGAACGATAGAATCTATCATTCTATCGATTCTTCTTTCTGTCTATCGTCCTATCCATCCTTCTATCTATTGTTCTATCCATTGTAGAATGACAGAATATGGATAGAATGATAAAATGATGGATAGAATAGACAATAGATAAAATGAAAACAGATCAACAGACAGACAGAATTCACGTCTCTATTCTCATGTAAAGTATGTTTGTGTCTTTTCTCCCGCGCACAGTGTGTGCTCTGACATGCCAGTCGGGTGTGCAGAAGCGAGCGTGAGAGCGAGAGAGTGTGTGTGCGTGTCAGTAAACGTGTGAAGGCGTGCGTCGGTGGCATCATTGATCCTCAGCAGCTGCATGTGTCTTGCGCATCGTCCCGCAGCAGGTGTGAGATTACGGCGTGCTCTTCCTCTGTCGCCGAACAGATGTGAGGGGTATTAGATGCGTGTTGACCACACTCACACACAAACACACACACACACACCTGCCTCCGTCTGCATGAGGATCTTCCACTGACCCTGGATCAGAGTCCCCAGCGTCTGCTCCCTGTACAGAACACACATCACGTCACCTCTGACCCGATACAGATATGCTCGCTCTGCCACACTCTCGAGAGGATCACCGCTGGCTTCATGCTCACTCCATAGGGAGCTTCATGGGTGGCTCTTCTAGTTCAGTTCCTGTATTTAGCATACGGACAAAAAAATCATAATAAATTAAAGAAATAATTAAAAGAAACCTCAAGCAACGTTGAGTTAAACTAATTTTGAAGCTGGAAAACTAAAATAGTATTTTCTTGTAAAACATACTCAAATAACCTTTTACAACTTTGATAAACAAGTTTTACAATGTAGCGTAAATGACTTATGATAGCTAACCTCATTTCATATGTAATGAGTAACCACGCCCATAGTAAGTGTTGAATACTGAACAGTTCTTACGGGGGCGGTCTTATGTTAATGAGCTCTTGGATGTTATTACCTAATGAGACATTTCTGAAGTTTTAAAAATAATGCGGAATATTAGAGTATGTTTACATAGCTTGTCATAACTCTTTTATTTTAAAAGATGAAAAGCAAAATCCTGTCTTTTTATCATATGGCCTTACTCACTGGGATATACAGTAAGATGACAAATCAGATCTGGTACAAAGTACGGTATCAAACATTTACATAGCTTTACAAAAAGAAATACCTACTTTGAAAGTATACGCGTGGACTGACGTTAAAAGATGACGGCGTGTCATGTGGACCATGAAGGAAACTCTCACTTACAAGTGGAAGCAGAAACCTATTTTTCAACTTCTGTCAAAAAAAAAACACCAAAAAGAGAGAGGGAATAAAAAGTTTATGTTATACTGCATGTCTCAACAGCGGAAAATGAAAGTGTGTGAGCTGTCAGGGCAGCATGAAGAAAATGGTTTGCCTGAAAAAGACTGTGATGTTTTTTCTTCCTTTCTTTTGCTTTATTTACTATAGAAACAACAGCAGAGGCACTGCTAGACTACAGGACCATTCAACACTCTGTATTTCCGCTTCTAAAGGTCTTTGTCTTATAATTACATTGATGTTGTCAAACACATTTCAATAGAGTGTCCTTGACAGTTATTGATGCAAACACATTTTTATGTAATTAGATGCTTTTTATGCAACTAATGAGCATAGCAAAAGTCATGACAGATTTCTGTTCTTTCTTGAAGTTTCTTAGTAAATGAGTAAGTGTTAATTAAAATTGTTAGTTAAAACTAACACTATTAAAAATCATTTTTGATCATTGAAATAAAATTATATAAATTATAAACATAAATTTAATTAAAAATAAAATTAAATATAAACTAGATGAAAAACATAAAAAATCAGAAATGTTGGTTTGGCAACTAACTGAAATAAAAATAAAGCTAGACAGAAAACTAACATAAAAACTAAAACTAAAAACTAGTTAAAGTAAAAGTAAAATTAAAAGAAAACTAAAAATATAGAAAGAACAACTACACTGTAAAAAAAAAAAAAAAAATCTTGTATTTTATTGAAAATCTTATTGTATTTTTTAAAATAGGTGTTTTACCCATATTTTGAATTTTGCACTTCATTGCATTGTGAAATGTCTGTAAAATTAATGGATAATGCCCCTCTACAGTAATTAAATCTATAATAGTAATCAATACATTTTACTTAAATAACACAAATAATTATTACACCTTAAAGGTTTTGTTTTGGCCAAAGGATGAAAAAATCAATTTTTACAGCATTTAAAAAAAAAAATATTTTAAATTTCAATTTTTTAAACATTTACATTATTTAAATATTGCAATATTGGATGGATGTTTATCTATGTTCAGAAAACATTTAAAAGTAACAATCCCATAATATTTAAAAAATGATGTAATGAAATGTTACTTTTGCGTAACCAAAAAAATAAAATAAAAGTTTGTAAACATTTAAAAATTGGACATTCAAAGAACATTCAGAAACAATGTTTTTATAACCCAAGAACGTAAGCGAAACATTCTTAGAACATATTTATATTACATACACATTATTTATTGTATTTTTTAAATTTTATAAATTTCAATACATTTTAAATAATGTAAATGTAATATTTAATATTTATTTTTTGTATTTTTATTTTTTACTGTATTTTGTATACATCACTCATGGAACTTTTTTTTCTAAAACATTCTGGTAATGTTTTATAATAAGGTTCATTAACATTAGTGAAATACATTAGTTACCATGAACAAAGAATGAACAATACTTCTAAAGCGTTTATTAATCTTAATGTTATTTTCAGCATTTACTAATGCATTACTAAAATCACAAGATGTGTGTGTTAACATCAGTGAACGCACTGTAAACTAACAATGAACTACTGTATTTTTATTAACTAACATTCACAAAGCTTAATCAACAGTGTAATAAATGCATTGTTAGTTTATGTTAGTTTAATACATTAACTAATGTTAACAAATGACACCTTATCGTAAAGTGTCAGACATCCATCTGTGTTCAGAAAACGTTCAAAAGTAACATTCCCATAATGTTTGCAAAATGAAAACGTAATGGTTCCTTAACATTCACATAACCAAGAAAAAACTTTTTAAATACATTTAACAACACAGGCCGTTTTGACCATTCAGAAATAATGTTTTCATAACTTCTTAGAACACATTTGTGTTAGCTGAGAATGTAACGCTACCCTTGTGTACAGCCAATACTGTCGCATGGGGTTCCATCATCTGTTATTTGCATCACTAATCTCCAGGGGGCTGTAGTGAGTGTGTTAAGTGATCCTCACTTATGATTACCTGTATTTTAAATATATGCTCTCTGGTATTGGCCCTATGCTGCAGCGCCGCTATTGTTGCCGTATATCTTCCGCGGGCGGCCCGCCGTAATTGATAGCGTCACCTTAAGTTACACTCGCCATTCGCCTCAAATATATGTCCCTGTCCTCCTGCAGCCAGCGCCGTAAAATGATTAAGGAGACTTAAGAAAACCCTACCACAACATGCGGGCCAAACATATGAGGGGCGAGAAATTGCATCGAATAATACGAATAAAAGACATTGCTCTCTGTCCAGGAGAATAGTGCTTAAGCTAATGCCTTTTTGTATGCTGGGATGGGCTCGAATCCAACAACAGCAGCAGGTAAAATGAAATTGGACACCTTTTACAGATGGAGAGCGGAAGCAAACAGCAGTTTTCTCCGCTCACGGATACATTAAGAGACTGCAGCGCTCCGGTTTGGCCACGCTCTCCCGGAGAGCCGAGACAGATGCGGCGTTCTGTGACGGCACTAGCATGCGGTCTCAATATCCAAAGTCACCGAACAACATAAACATGCCAACAACAGGAACTTCAGGAAGACGACAGGCTGCACATTGTTCTTTTTTGTGCATGGAGAATAAGAGAATAAGATGTTTAGAAATGCTACAAATGAATCTCGACAGGATGTGCATAATAGTATCTGCAGCCGTTTCTAACAACAAAAGACTCTGTCTGGCATTGTTAGTGTGTTTACTAACAGAGCTATTAAAAAGAAATAACATGATTGTCATCATTTACTCACACTTGTGTTGTTCTGATGCCGCATTATTCACTTTCTTTGATTTGAACACAAAAGGAGATCTTCAGAAAAATGTCCGGCCGTCTGTTTACGACAAATACAACAAAACAGATGAGGATTTATACTATCAATTTGCAAAAAGACCATAAAAATGTAACAACAGATTTGAAAAGATAATGTGCAGTGTAAGATTCTGACTAGTTTATTGTGCTCTTTCGTGCTTTTCTGAGCTTGGCAGCAGGGATGTGCACCATTCACAATTGAACTGGGAGTGCTTTATAAATGAAGACAATTTAATTCCTGAACAGGAACTGAATTTGAATTCAGGGAATTGGTCAAATATTAAGCAGATCTAAGGAAAGAGAAATGACATAATATAATGGAGTAGAGTTAAAACTGAAATTCAAACATATTTATAAAACCCAAACAAATGCATTCTAGTCTTGTTTAATGGAGGACATGGATAGATGGATGAATGTGACTTGGACAACGGATAGATGGATGTATGTGGTTTGGAGGATGGATGGATGTGAATTGGAGAATGGATGGATAGGTGGATGGATGAGGTTCAGAGAATTAATGGATGGTAGATGTGGTTTGAAGAATGGATGGATGGATGGATGGTTTGGACAATGAATAGATGGATGGACAGACGTGGTTTGAAGAATGGATTGATGGATGGATGGATGTGGTTTGGAGAATGGATGGATAGATGGATGGATGCGGTTCCGAGAATGGATGAATGCTAGATGTGGTTTGGAGAATGGATGGATGGATGGATGTGATTTGGACAATTTGGATGGACAATGAAGAATGGATTGATGGATGGATGGATGTGGTTTGGAGAATGGATGGATAGATGGATGGATGCGGTTCCGAGAATGGATGGATGGATGGATGCGGTTCTGAGAATGGATGGATGGATTCGATTTGGACAATGGATAGATGGGTGGGTGGATGGCTGTGGTTTGGAGAATGAATAGATGGATGCGGTATGGAGAAAGAATGGATGGATGTGTTTTTGATACATTACATTTTTCACACATTATATGAAAAAAATAAAAAACAAAAAAAAGAGTAAAAATATAGATAAATGTAAGTAGTAAAGAATTTAGTCCAAAATCTTTATATTTAAAAGAAGAAAAACAAATTGACAAAAAAAAAGAAAAAGAAAAAAGGAAAAAAAAAAAAAAAAAAAATCTAAATTGTAATAATTTTTTTGTGATGACAAAAGATGTTAAAACACTAATGGGATTTCATAAGCTAAACTGTTTTACAATAGAAATAAAAACATAAATAGAAAAAAAGGGGGAAAAATGTGCGTAGACCGCATCCTGTGTGTGTTTATATATATATGTGTGTATATATGTATTTCCCCCCTATTTTTCCCTTTTCTATTTATGTTTTTATTTCTATTGTAATTTAGTCCAAAATCGTTATATTTAAAAAATAAATAAATAAAAAATGTATCATTGCCTACATATACATATAAAATAAAAACATGAAAAAAAGCTAATAAAAATAAAAATAGTGATGGATTGCCATGTTTACTTCACATTTAATTTCTAAAATAAATAAATAAATACTGGACATCTTGAAGGAAACTTTAAGTAAATACACTACTGTTCAAACATTCAGGGTCTGTAAGATGTTTAGTGTGGTAGATGTGGTTTGGAGAATGGATGGATGGATGGATGCTGTTCCGAGAATGGATGAATGGATTAATGTGATTTAGACAAATGAATAGATAGATGGATGGATGTAGTATGGAGAATAGATGGATGGATGGATGGATGGATGCGGTTCTGAGAATGGATGGATGGATTTGATTTGGACAATGGATAGATGGGTGGGTGGATGGTTGTGGTTTGGAGAATGAATAGATGGATGGATGGATGCGGTTTGGAGAAAGAATGGATGGATGTGGTTTTGATACAGTACATTTTTCAAACATTATATATATATATATATATATATATATAAATATATAGATAAATGTTTATTTTTAATGTTTATTTTTCTATTTATGTTTTTATTTTCATTGTAATTTAGTCCAAAATCTTTATATTTAAAAGAAAAATAACTGACAAAAAAAAAGAAGAAAAAAAAAAAAAATCTAAATTGTAATAAATAATTTTTTTGTGATGACAAAAGATGTTAATACACTAATTTCATAAGCTAAACTGTTTTACAATAGAAATACAAACATAAATAGAAAAAAGGGGGGAAAATGTGCGTAGACCGCATCCTGTGTGTTATATATGTGTATATATGTGTATATATGTATTTCCCCCCTATTTTTTCCTTTTCTATTTGTTTTTATTTCTATTGTAATTTAGTCCAAAATCGTTATATTTAATAAATAAATAAATAAATAAATAAATAAATAAATGTATCATTGCCTATATATACATATAAAATAAAAACATGAAAAAAAGCTAAATAAAAATAGTGATGGATTGCCGTGTTTCACATTTAGTTTCTAAAAAAAATAAAATAAATAAATAAATACTGGACATCTTGAAGGAAACTTTAAATAAATACACTACTGTTCAAACATTTGGGGTCAGTAAGATGTTTAATGGGGTAGACGTGGTTTGGAGAATGGATGGATGGATGTGGTTTGGACAATGAATGGATGGACAGACGTGGTTTGAAGAATGGATTGATGGATGGATGTGGTTTGGAGAATGGATGGATAGATGGACAGACATGGTTTGAAGAATGGATGGATGGATAGATGGATGGATGCGGTTCCGAGAATGGATGAATGGTAGATGTGGTTTGGAGAATGGATGGATGTAGTTTGGAGGATGGATGGATGGATGAATGTGATTTGGACAATGAAAAGTAGATAGATGGATATATCTATATATATATATATATGGACGGATGGATAGGGTTTAAAGTATGGATGGATAGATGGATGGATGCAGTTCCGAGAATGGATGGATGGATTTGATTTGGACAGTGGATAGATGGGTGGGTGGATGGATGGATGTGGTTTGGAGAATAAAGAGATGGATGCGGTATGGAGAAAGAATGGATGGATGTGGTTTGGAAAATGGGTGGATGGATGGAAGGATGTGGTTTGGAGAACAGATGGATAGACAGACAAACAAATAAAATAAATATCTGCAACCTTACAGATGACAAGTGATTTGAAGAATGGATTAATTCTTGAATTAATTAATGAATTACTAAACAAATAAAGCTAAAGAGAACGAGCTGTTTGCCAATAAATAAACCAAAAAACCTACAAAGGTCAAGCAGTTTGACGAAAATAATAAAGGTTTGAAACGATAAGAGGGTGAGAAAATAACCTTGTTATTGCTTCAACTAAACAGACTACACCAACTTAACCAGTTTCATGTAACCTACATTGCAGCACTGGTTGTGGAGTGCAGAAGCACTGCTGTCTCAGTGCAGCAGGTCTGTGTACAGTAGCTCAGGGAGCTCCATCAGTCGGAGAGGTTGGTGTTTCGCAGCTGTTGGTCTGGAGGAGAGATGGCTGCGTGGAGGACGAGGTGAGACCGGGGCGTTTTCAGCGGTGCCTCCAGGCCTGTACTCCACTCATTTGTTCAGCACCACTGGCTTAATAATTACACCTGGGAAGGGCAGGTAATGGGTCGTATCCACGCAATTACGGCTCCCCGCCAAAACACTCGTTTATCTTTGTCACGTCGGGCCGCCTTAATTGGAGTCATCGAGGGCAGTGTTGGGTGGCGATGAGGGTCTTTGGCTGACTATCCTATTGGAGCCTTTGACAGAGGTCAAGTCAGGGTCGCGCCTCGGCTACTGTACTCGCGACTGTAGGCCGGCGGTGCGTTGGAGTTCAGCCGAAGGGCGCTGGAAACAATACAGTAACATGAGGGCATAACTCCAACACGTCAAAGTTATTGTGCTTACAGTCAAATCAGGTCATGTGTGCCTCTGTTTCATTATTGAGACTAGTGCTGCAGCGCATTTCCGGCTAACTAGGAGCATTTTTTAAATCATTGCATGTTTTAACATCTGTTGCTGTCACAAATTAAGAAATTTCACACAAATCTATTGTAAAATGTGTAAAATATTGAAGCTGTAGAATATAGGAGCGTAACTAGTGTTTGCAGAGTTACTTTTAAACTTATAAGCTACTCATAATTTAAATAAGGCAGCAACTACACTGATGCTATTGAAGGGAGAAATACCTTTGGTAAAATCGGAGCAGTATTTAGTACAAAAACAACAAGAATTTACAGGTAACAGTGAGTTCTCAATAAATACAAAATAAATTAATGAATTAATAAAACCAGAAAAAAAATGAATAGAAACAATAATGCTGAGTTTAAATAAAACATAATTCAAAATGTGTAATATTAAATTCCATGAGAACAGAACCTTTGTTAAAAAAAAAAAAAAAGCGAAAATTACAAGTTGATTGTAACCAAAAAATAAATACTTTTTTTTGTGTGATGACTAAAGATGTTATTTAACGCACTAATGGGATTTCATAAGTTCAACTGTTTTACAACAGAAATAAAAACAGAAAAACATTTATTACAATAAAAACAATAGAAAAAAGGGGGGATGTGCAAAGCATCCTTTTGTCATTACATTTTTCATACATTATTTAAAATATATATATATATATATATAGAGAGAGAGAGAGAGAGAGAGAGAGAGAGAGAGATTTTGGACTAAATGTAAAAAAAAAAAAAGCTGTCGATGGAAAATGTTTTAGTCCAAAATCTTTATACATCAAAAAAAAACAAAAAAACAAAAAAAACACACACAATTGACAAAAAAAGAAAAGATAAAAAAAACCCAAAAATTACGTTAATTGTAAAATAAATTAATACATTTTTTAGGATGAAAAAAGATGTTATTTAATACTCTAAACGAATTTCATAAGTTAAACTGTTTTACAATAGATATAAAAGACAGAAAAAAAGAGGGGAAAAATGTGAATAAATTTGTGAATTTTTTTTTTTACAATGGTTTTTTCATACATTATTTAAAAAAAAATTAAAATATAGATTTGGACTAAACATTACAAAAAATAATGTCTATGGACATTTTAATGCCATTTTTTATTTCAATTTTTTTGTGTGATGACAAAAGATGTTACTTTATACACTAATTGGATTTTTACAAGTTAAATGGTTTTACAATAGAAATAAAAACTAATAGAAGAAGGGGGGGTGCATAGACAGCATCCTTTTTATAAAAAATAAATATATATATATATATATATATATAAAAATGTAGATTTCTGTCTATGCACATTTTAATGTATTTCCCCCCTATTTTTTTTCCCTTTTTTCTATTTATGCTTTTATTTCTATTGTAATTTAGTCCAAGATCGTTATATTTAAAAAAAAAATAATAATAATAATAATAAAAATAATGTATCATTGCCTATATATACATATAAAAAAAATGAATTGCCTGGTTTACTTTACATTTAATTTCTATAAAAAAAATAAATTAAAAAAAAATCAAAAAATACTGGACATCTTAAAGGAAGCTTTAAGTAAATACACCACTGTTTAAACGTTTTGGGTCAGTAAGATGTTTAATGTTTTTCAGTATTGTGAAATATTATTTAAAATAACATTTTTTAAATTATAGTATTTTTTTTATTTCGAATAGCTGTTTGCTGTTGTAATATATTGTAAAATGAATTTTATTCCTATGATGCAAAGCTGAATTTTCAGTCTTCAGTGTCACATGATCCTTCTGAAATCATTCTAATATACTGATTTGCTGTTGAAGAAACATTTCTGATTATCAGTGTTGAAAACAGTTTTGCTGCTTCATATATATTGAATAGTAAGTTCAAAAGAACAGCATTTATTGGAAATAAAAATCTTTTATATCGTAAATGTCTTTACTGTCACTTTTAATCATTTTAATGGATCCTTGCTGAAAAAAAAAAGAATAATACTGACCCAAAACTTTTAAACGATAGTGTAATTTCGAGGTTCAGCTGGTTTTTGAGTCCCAGCTCTAGATAAATACAGTAAGTGTTTAGAGAGCACAGATATTACAGATATTACATGCTGTTATACCAGCCATTATTCTCCCTAACACTGGGGCTTTCATTCACACAGCGCGTTTATTAAATTGGATATATTCTTCATTTAAAGCATGGAGAACATTTTGGCTGGCGTGCTAACCGTGATACACGAACCGTGTACGCCATCTAAAAACGAATGGAGCTGCGGTGATGTTCAACATCGTATTTACAAGGCAATTGGCAGGACTTCATATTTTTCCCATAAAGACTGGTCTCGGCTGAGTAATGTGAGCACGCAGACACAACACGAGGCCCTGTGCGTGTCATCGCAGAGGAAACGCTTTTCCCGATCCGCTGACCCGAGGTGAGGTTGCTCTTTTTCTGAAAATGAACTTTCGGGAGCAGGTGAGCTCTGTTGTCCATCAGCGAAGATGAAACGAAGCAGAAAGAGATTGTTTTCGGACTTGATCTGGCCATGTCTGTCTGCCATCGTGGTGTAAACATAACAGGAGTACTATTGATTTTTGCCAGCAGGAAATCACTTTGTTCAGGATGTGTGGTTTACGGAAACTATAACCCAACATGGGGTCTATCTCCGAGGCGGTTTGTGCCACGGCCCACTGAGATCACTCGTGTGCGCTTCGCACTTTAGATGCTTTAAAGTGGTTATATCATATATTTTTATTTGGCTTTATTTATTTATGATTTCCCCCTCTGGTCCACTTGGACTATTAGTCAAGGTTTATAGCACCAAAACAGCCCAGAAACAGATCATTTTCTGACCCTAAGGGCTCATATCAAAGGGAATCAAAATTTCCTCGCCCTTAAAATGTTCCTGAGGGTGCTGCTATAAAACATACGATAACTTCCTCAAAACCGCAGCCTCAGTCCAAAATAATCATTTTTTGAAGCTAAGCAGAAACGACTCGTTTCTGACGTCAGAAACCCAGATTCAGAAATTTATGTTGTTCCAAACTTGTATGCAGTTTTTTTTTTTTTTTTTTGGTGGAACACAAAAGATACAGTGAAATAAACATTAATGCTAATGTTAATAATAATAATAATAATAAAATTAAAAAATAAATAACTTTTATTGTCTTGTGATAAAACATTTATCTATTTTATGTTTATGTTTTTTACCTTTTAGTGAAAATTGTTATTATATTTTTTAAAAGATAATGAATTATTGCCCAATTTTCTTAAAAAATAATGTATTTATTTATTTAATTTTTTGGGACAAAAGATGGAGTGACAAACATAAATGCTGATGTTACTGTAAATAATTAACAATAATTTATTAAAAATAAAATATTTTATTTATTTATTGACTTACTGTTGAACACAAAATAAAATGCAGTGGAATAATAAACATCAGTGGTGATGTTGTTAATAATACCAATAAAACTAATAATAATAATACGGTTTAAAAAAAGTGCAAAATTAAAATACAAAAAAAAATGGTTTTATTCTCTTGTGATAAACGTTTTATTGCATAGACAGCATCTATTTTACCTTTTAGTAAAGTATTTATTCATTTATTGTGGAACACAAAAATGTTCTGGAATAATAAGCATCAATGCTGATGTTATTAATATAATAATAATAATAATAATAATAATAATAATAATAACAATAATAATACAATTTAAAAATTGTAAAAGTAAATTAAAAAATAGTTTTATTTTCTTGTGAAAATTTTGTGAAAAATTATATTTATTGCATGGACTGCATCTATTTTACCTTTCAGTTAAAAAAAAAAAACATTTTTATTTAATTTTTTTTTTTTTTTACCATCTGGGGTTAAAGGAACTTAAATTATATATATATATATATATATATATATAAAACTAAAGATAAAGATTAAATAAAATGTTAATTTACATAAAATATTAATTTTAAAATTAAATCTACCATAATAGTGTGTGTAATAAAAAAAAGTTTGTAAAGGTTTTTAGGAAAAATGTAGTTACATTAATTTATTGAATATATTGTACAATGTAATTTATTCCTGTGATCAAAGCTAAATTTTCAGCATCATTACTCCAGTCTTCAGAAACCATTATAATAAGAAACATTATCAATGTCAAAATCTGCTTAACATTTTTAGGGAAAACGTTTCTTCAGGATTCTTTTGTGAATATAAAGTTTAAGAAAACATACGATAAGTGTGCATCTCAGTCCAAAATAATCATTTACTAAAGGAAAACTGCAAAAAATAGCTTATTTCTGAAGTCAGAAACCCAATTTCATGAATCCATATCATTCGAAACCCACATGCTCTTATTTTTTAGTGGAACACAAAATAAGATGCATCTTCATGCAGCTGTTTTCTATACTGACAACATCTGTCAAGCTTAAAAAAAGCAGCAAAAACAATCTGGAATCTTATTGCATGCTCATTACAATCAATTATAGATTTCTTAAAACATCTAGATGCATCAGAATGACAAATACAATCAGTTCAACTTAGTGTTAGCATACCATTTTTCTTCATACAGCGCTTCTGTCACTTCAGGGCACAAACTTCTTTCCAGGTGACGGCCCATCCAGACAGCTCAACTCTTTCTTTTCTCAGCTAAAGTCACCTTTCCTGTCGCGGCTGCACGGAGAGTCATCCAGTAACACGCTGCCAGGTATTAAGCAGTTTTAATCTCTCTTAATCTCCCTCGCGTTCGGACCGGCCCTTCAACTTCCAAGAGTTTAAACTTTCATGATTTGTGATTTGCATTTACGATAGCGCTTTTATCCTTAATGTTCGTCACGGTCATAAAATCGCTCACCTCATTCATTATAGTAGTAGTTCACTCAAAAATGAAAATTTGCTGAACATGTACTCACCTTCAGGCCATCCAAGATGTAGATAAGTTTGTTTCTTCATCAGAACAGATTTGGAGAAATGTAGCATTTCATCACTTGCTCACCAATGGATCCTCTGCAGTGAATGGGTGCCGTCAGAATGAGAGTCCAAACAGCTGATAAAAACATCACAATAATCCACAAGTAATCCACACCACTCCAGTCCATCAATTAATGTCTTGTGAGGTGAAAAGCTGTGTGTTTGTAAATAATCCATAATTAAGACATTTTTAACTTCAAACTTCTTGCAAAACTATGAATCCATAATCCATAATAACACTTCCTTCAGTGAAACAGTCCATCTCCTGTTATTCTTTCACCTCAAAATCCACCGACATATTTGTTTAAAGCTGTTTTGGACTGTTTTCACTTGTGAACGATGCTTGATCTGTGGATATTTCTTTCCTGATTCACACAAGATGATTTTGTTTTTGATTATTGTGATGTTTTTAATCAGCTGTTTGGACTCTCATTCTGACGGCACCCATTCACTGCAAAGGACCCATTGGTGAGCAAGTGACTTCCAGTCCACTTCCAGAACAACAATTTACAATTAATTTACTCACCCCCTTGTCATCCAAGATGTTCATGTCTTTCTGTCTTCAGTCGTAAAGAAATTATGTTTTTTGAGGAAAACATTTCAGGATTTTTCTCCATATAATGGACTTCACTGGTGCCCCGATTTTGAACATCCAAAATGTAGTTTAAACGCAGCTTCAAAAGGCTCTAAACGATCCCAGCTGAGGAAGAAGGGTCTTATCTAATAATTTGTATACTTTTTAAGCACAAAAGCTTGTGTAGCACAGGGTCTGGGATATGTGTTCACGATGCTACGAATTAGTGATGGGTTGTTCTTGAACGTTTTGTTCATTTTGAACAATTCGTTTATTTTGAACAAATCTTTAATGTGACTCGCGAAGAATGAGTCATCTCAGGGAGTGATTCGTTCAGTTGTGCATGCGCAACATCCTATTAGCTTCTGTGCTGGAATTAGTTCACCTGTTTCGAGTCTTCGGGTTTTTGGAGTTGTTCGTTCATCTTATGGGGCTGTCACGTGATGAACGAACGACTCAAACCCGAAAACTTGTCGGATAAGAGGTGAGGTGAGCTAATCATAGATTAAAAACCCAGGTAAACAATGAATTAATCTTT
Source organism: Labeo rohita (assembly GCF_022985175.1). Classification (NCBI taxonomy): domain Eukaryota; kingdom Metazoa; phylum Chordata; class Actinopteri; order Cypriniformes; family Cyprinidae; genus Labeo; species Labeo rohita. The sequence continues at coordinate 35,166,669 of NC_066876.1, forward strand.
TCTGTTTCTTATAGCATTATAGTTTTGTCTTGTTTGTAGTGTGATCAACGTTTGTGTAAGCAGTAGATGTGTTAGGGAAGTAACACGTAACATTTTAATAATATTTTGCTAAAATAAAATGAACGAAATGCCTCGAAAAAAAAGATTCATTCATTTCGCTAAACGAGACTCAAAGGTCAGAAACGGTAAAATGATCTGAACTTCCCATCACTACTACGAATCACGTCTAAGTTCATCGTCTGTGTAAGGTAGAGTATGTAGAAAAACTCCATCTTATTTTCTCCTACAACTTCAGAATCGTTTTTGAACCTTTTTGTTTGTAAACAGCGTTTGACTTGCACTTTCTTAGTCTTTGCACATTCGCTTTGTAAACACTGAGTCTGTAGTTCCGCCTACGTTCGGCGTGACCTTTCGACGTGATTCAATAGTACGTGAACGTGCATCCCAGAGCCTGTGCTACACAACCTTTTGTGCTTAAAAAAACTATACAAATTTTTATTTTCAGAAAAAAATGGCCGAACATTTCGCTAGATAAGACCCTTCTTCCTCAGCTGGGATCATTAAGAGCCTTTGAAGTTGCATTTAAACTACATTTTGGAAGTTCGAAATCGGGCACCAATGAAGTCCATTATATGAAGAAAAATCCTGAAATGTTTTCCTTAAAAACCATAATTTCTTTACGACTGAAGACAGAAAGACATGAACATCTTGGATGACAAGGGGGTGAGTAAATTATTTGTAAATTGCTGTTCTGGAAGTGACTTCTCCTTTAATGCCATCTTTCTCCAAATCCCATGACATATTTATGAAAGCCCATTTCCGCCACTGAATAAAAAAATAAAAAAGATAGTTGTGACTTTTTAATTTCACAATTCTGAACTGTAAGATATAAATTCCCAATTGTGAGTTATAAGTCAGATTTGCAAGACATAAACTTGCGATTCTGAGAAATAAAGTCGCAAATCGGATAAAGTCTGAGCCAGACTTTTCTCAGAATTTCAAGTTTATATCTCACAATTCTGACTTTTTTTCTCAGAATTTCTTGATACAATCTTGCAATTCCGACTGTTTTTCTAAGTTTTAAGATATAAACACAACTGCAAGTCATAGTCAGATTTGTGAGCCAAACTTGCAATTCTGAGAAATAAAGTCAGAACTGTGAGATACACTACTAGTCAAACGTTTTACAAATTTTAATGTTTTTTTTTTTTTTTTAATAAGTCTCTTCTGCTTACCAAGCCTGCATTTATTTGATCCAAAGTATGATTTAAAAAAACAGTGTTCTATTGACTTGAAAGCCGAATTTTTAGCATCATTATTCCAGTCACATGATCCTTTAGATATCATTCTAATATTGTGATTTGCTGCTCAAAAAAACATTTAATATTACTGTTACTATGTTGAAAACATCTGAGTAGAATTTTTCAGATTTCTTTGATGAATAGAAGCTCAGAAGAGCAGCATTTATTTGAAATAGAAATCTTTTGCAACATTATAAATGTCTTTATCATCACTTTTGATCAATTTAAAGCATCCCCGCTAAATAAAAGTATTAATTTAGTATTTATTAATATTAATGTTGATGAATGTTTATTTTTATTTACAGAGGTTACCTACCTTACATGTCCACGCATCTCACGTGGATGTTTAACATTTGAAAAGCGAAGCCGCTCGTCAGCGTGATTATATAGAGATGAGTTTAGACGGGAAAAACTGGAGCTCGCGTTGGTATCATACAGATTGCTTTAACAGAGAATATTTGTTTTTAATCTGACTTACTCCATTTAAAAGTAGACATTCCAAGCTTTTTCTCATGTCTGTAAAGTAGGTATTCACTGAGATTCAGGTTGTTTTATTTACGTGTCTGTGAAGAGAGATGATGGAGACCGAGATGGCAGAGAGCGCACCCTGTTTAATTTCTTTATTTTACAAAAGTACATTGTTTTGTTGTTATTATGACTAAACGCACATAAAAGTAGATCCTTTGCAGTTTTAAACGATACCTTATTTTTATCTGTGGGATGTTTTTCATGTCTGAGGGTTGAAGTGACCCCAGTAACGTGATATTTAGTCCCTGGAAGGTGACAGCAACATTAAAATCGTGCAGATTAGTGTGCAATGTTTTATTCAATTAACATATTTAATGATCGGGGCCAAGTTATTTGACATTTAAATATTTTTTTTTTTTAAAAGTAACAATAGTTACTTTCTCTGGGAATTAGTTACTTTTATGATGATGATACTATTTGTGACAAGTAACTAGCAACTATAACTAATTACTTTATAAAGTAAAATGCCCAAAACTGCTGAAGACTGGAGTAATGATGAAAATGTAGCTTTGATTAAAGGAATAAATTACATTTTAAAACATATTCAAATATAAAACACTTATTTTAAATAGTAAAAATATTTTTAAATGTTACTGTTTTTGCTGTACTTTGAATCAAATAAATGCAGGTTTGGTGAGCAGAAGAGACTTCTTTTAAAAAACATTAAATCTTACTGTTTTTGAAGCACACCCAGTCTGTCTGTCTTTTGTCCCTTTAAAATTGGAGGAAATTGCGAGTCAGTAAATTAACATTTTTTTAGGGTGAAGCCTTGGAAGTGCTGCTCACCTCTTAAGTGCTATACAGACAATCGTGCCCACACTGCTTTGACCACAGGATGCACTTCTGATTTCATGACGGTTTGTCAGCGCTGGAATCCACATCTGTTTACATGCATAATAAGTATATAATTATTAATCTGTGGCGAATTATACATGTTCATGCAATTATATAAAAATAATTAAATTACCACAGTTTGGAGAAGATTGTGAGCTCTGAGGCAAGATTACTAAATTAATTAACTGGATTAATAATACTGGTCCATTTATAAACAGTAATTTGTATGGATTCATAGTCATATCTTTAAAAAAAAATTCTAAAAAAAAAAAAAAAAACTTGATTATATAGTTTGATTAAATTGTTTAATTAATACAAATCACAATAACTGTGCTTACAAAATATATAAAATGTACTTAAAAATCTTATTGTGTCATGTTAAAGAGGATAAATAAAAAATACATTATTAAAACAATTAAAAACAACTAACAAGTAACATTAATCAGATAATAATTATTAATAAAAATTAAATTATTTTTTGGGATAAAACATTTTACTAATACTAAAGTTAAACTATTCTTTGCTGGAAATTAACTACTATATTATTAAAATATAATATCAATAATACCAATTATATATTAAAAAATTATTGGAATTTAAAATAATTTTTAGATTTTCGATTAAAGTCTAGCTTATTTTCAATTGTTGGATCAGTAAAAATAAAAATACTTAACTTAAAAAGGAGGAAACAACTTTTTGGTGTATATATATATATATATATATATATATATATATATATATATATATATACACCGTATATATATATAAACATTTTCAAAAACAGTGTCATGGTATTACCATGTTTTTGTACCATAGTTATCTCAGCACCATGTATATACCGTAGTATATGAATATGGTAGTATTAGTAATGTTTTTGTAGGTGTCCTCATTAATGATCATTAATTTAATCAACAATCAACTTTTCAATATCAATCACTTTAGCACAAATTTTAATCTAAAGATGCATTTAGTGTAGAATATAAGTATCACACTCGAGTTTTTCCCCTTATAAAAGTACTGTGGTATATATCACAGTACCATAATCTGCTTTTTGTTAAGGCCAAACTCAAAACAAATCAGCAATTCAGAAAAATAAATAAATAAAAGTCTGAAATAACATATTAAGAAAATGTAGGTTAAATGTAGACGGTTCAATGATTATCTAGGATCATCTGCGTAATGAAGGCTTAAGGCTGCCAGCTGGTGTTTCTTAATCAGTGATCTGATTAAACACTGTTTTATTTCTGGTTGTATATAATCATATAGATGATTTCAGACGAACAATCATCAAGCCTTGTTTTGACCTGCCAGAGTATGACAGCCGTGACATCATTCAATGGGAAAAAGTCTCGTTTTGTGTATCGTCAGCCGTTTCCAGAAAGCACATCTTCACTTCTGAAGTGCTGAAGTGTTAAATGTTTCAAAGTCAAGAGATGGAGAGCTGAAAAGTTAAACAACCCTCAACAAAACATTCACGGTGAGTTTAAAGTGTTTCGTTTGATCAATGATTGATGGCCTGTCTGATGGTCTGCAGTCATAAGTCATATTTGCTGAAGATCAACTATTTTCTTTTCATTTCGCGAGAGGAAGAGGGAACGAAAGGGT